>NC_079225.1:35190378-35490378 GCF_029633865.1 Lampris incognitus | reverse complement strand
CTGTCTCTCTCTCTCTGTCTGTCTCTCTGTCTGTCTCTCTCTCTGTCTGTCTCTCTCTCTCTGTCTGTCCCTCTCTCTGTCTGTCTCTCTCTCTCTGTCTGTCTCTCTCTCTGCCTGTCCTTCTCTCTGTCTGTATCTCTCTCCTTCTGTGCCTGTCTGTCTCTCTCTGACAGACAATGGCATAAACACAGACATGCAGGCAATCCTTCCTTTGTTACACGTACACTAACATGCACATAAACTGTCAGAACAAGGGTCAATCGGCACAGACACACACACCACATAGAGGGAGTCTCAACACACACACACACACACACACACACACACACACACACACACAGTCTCAACCCACAGGTAAACACACACACACACACACACACACACACACACACACACACACACACACACACACACACACACACACACACACACAGATTGAAAGAGACTGAAGGTATCTCTGACTATGACAGGTTCACTTTAAAATGAGTATGTGAACATGTGTTAAGAGACCGCTTTTCATGCACACAGGATCAATCGGAACCCACACCAGGTGGGGTGGGGGGGGTCTCAACCCATAGGTAAACACACACACACACACACACACACACACACACACACACACACACACACACACACACATACACACTGAAAGAGGCTCTGAAGGATGTCCGACTACGACAGGCTCACTTTAAAATGACTATGTGAACACGTGTTAGGGACCCGTTTACCCCACACTGATATTCACTGCTCTCAGCTATGCAGAACTGTCTCTGTACTGTATGAGAGCTGTTGGCTCCCGTCTCTGAATCCGGTCTCTCGTCTTCAGCCGGTATGAGTCAAGTGGACATGGGACCTCACATACAGACTGAGGAGTAAGCCTGGCATTAGAAAACTAATATAAAACGGAATACAAAAAGACTTGCTGAGCTAATCTCTCTCTCTCTCGCTCGCTCTCTCTCTCTCTCTCTCCCCCACTCAGTCTGCCAACAAATTTCCCTCCTCCTGTGTCCCCTTCCTTCCCCGCTCTCTTTCCGATTGGCTCTGCCCTTACCTTTTCTCCGATAAATCATGTTTAATGTGGTCCAGCTGCCAAATCAGCCTTGGCTTCTTTCTTTTTTTTCATTACAGATGCTGAAAACCCTGAGAGACTTTACATCATGGGGTGGCAAGCAGGGCATGCTTGAATGCTGGGCGAGAGGTGGAGAGAGCCAGGAGGGGTAAAGCCAGATAATGGGGCACGCCTGTGTCTCATTAACCTCCTCTTGTATGTGTCTGCTTCGGTGGATAACAAGAAAGTAGCCTGTAGAGTTAAACGAAACTAATGTGCTCGTTTCACTGGAAATTGGTCTGAACAGGCTATTGCTTTACAGCGGGGCTTAAACGTGAGGCCGGAAAACGAGACAGTGAGACCGTCGGAGTCTGTTTTCCATATCGCTGAATTGACTTGACTGGTTGTTGTTCTGTTTATTTGGTTGCAAATGAATCGAACAGGTGAGATTCCAAGCATCATCTCCTCTACACCCCCCACCCGTATATTCCTTCAGGGGTGCCGCCATGGATTTTGCGCCCCTATAAAGAATATGACTGAGCACCCCTTTATTTACTTAATTAATCAAATAATTATTTTATCATTTTCCTGAATTCTCTCTAAACATTAAACCCCTTCCTTTACCTTCATCCCATGCTACCAGCTTGCCCAACAACCCCCTCATCAACAGCTTCTCCAACAAGGGACCCATCTTCTTAGTTTGACAAATTTACATATAAGATGCTCTTAACAGAAAGGAATGTGACACCACCATAGCCCAGACTGAACCTGTGGGCTCTTTCCTGTGGATCTCGCCTTCCTGTGGATCGCGAATGAGACAGGTCTTCGACAAGATCTGGCCATATGCCATCGGGTGGGATAAGGGCAAAAACTAGAAATAAATTTCCCAAAAAAATTTTGAGCACCGTTGTGGCGCCCCCTCTAGTCTGGCGCCCTTCGCATCTTTATAACATTATACCCACCTATGGCGCCACTGTATTCCTTTATTGTGCAAGGTTTTGTGGATGTTTTTTTTTTTTTATTTCCCCCCTCCACCCAAAAGCCTTCCCAGTACAAACCATGAGTACACACCCATGGGATTTTTTAGCCCTCAAGTTTGTCTGATAGTCAGCAGCAAAGCATGATGTGTATTTGTAGTTCCTTCCTCCTAACATCTATTGTCTACCTCTTGCAAGGAGCACTCACCCAAGCCTGCAAAGACATCAGTGTTAGCCAATCGGTGTCTAAATTCAGGGGTTACCCAGGTTCTACGCTGGTCTCTGAGACAAACTTCAGGGCTAAAAAATCCCATGGGTGTGTACACACAAATTTGCCCATAGTAACGACTGATACATGAGGCCCCAAATGAGAGAGATCCCAAAAACGGCCTGTTGTGTCTAAAGCGTTTGTAATGTGACCACGAGTACTACAGCAAATGACATGTAAGGTACGGTAACGAGATGTAATTAATGCATCCGTAAATACCGAAAGGAATCAAAATGACCTTTTGGTAACGATTAGATTGTCAATAGCGTTTTGCTTCCTCAGCTATTTCAAACTTTGTGCCTCCGTCTTATCTTCCGATAACTTAATACGTTGCCTGGAAACTGTACTTTCATTACGCAGGTCTTGTGATCTTTCCTTTTCCACTCAAAATGGCGATTTGGCCATCGCGACTTTGCTTTAGGTAACTCACAAATGAACAAATGGCAGTGATCATGCCAGCTTCAAATCTCTCTTTGGTGAGAGAGATAGATTCAAATCTTCATCTGATTTACTGGAATACCCCAACTCCTTCAAAGGGCATTTACCAAACAAGGGTATCCCCATGGAACATCCCAATGGACCAGCTCAGACCTCAGCGACATGGCCATTTAACTTATCACAGACAAGGCTGACTGAGTCGAAACAGAGACTCCGGGTCCTCGGGTGATGAATGCAGATAAACTGTTTGACCCATTAACTCTTAAGATCTGGTCGGATGAGAAAAAAGAGAGAGAGAGAGAGACGTCAGTGATATGGACCAAATGTACTAGAGAGAATTGCACAAATGTCCCAGAGAATTTAGACCAACGCTGTTTAAATCCTGTTCAGAGAAACTTGGCATCACCTATAGCCTATATACCAACATCAGAAAACTGAATCAGTCCATCTGGACACAACGGTTATTGAGTGAAACATGTCATCACTCATCTCTCCGGTCTCAACTGACCCCAAGTGTCCCCACCCTTATAAACAATACAGTGGCATAACGACCCAAACCAATGATCGGTTTCATATGCAAATTGCCGTGACCATTAACTAAAGTCACAATGGCCATGTGTACTGTTCACAGAGGATTGGGGAATATTTGCAATCAAAGCATTGTAAGATGGCGACCGATGTACCCTTAGGCCCCTCTCCTCGGTTCAGGGATGGTCGTTCCCTCTTAACATAGATGGCCTCGGGGCATCTGGGTAGCGTAGTGGTCTATTCCGTTGCCTACCAACACGGGGATCGCCAGTTCACATCTGCGTGTTACCTCCGGCTTGGTCGGACATCCCTACTGACACAACTGGCCGTGGTGTCTGCAGGCGGGAAGCCAGATGCAGGTATGTGTCCTGGTCACTGCACTAGCGCCTCCTCTGGTTGGTTGGGGTGCCTGTTCGGGGGGAGGGGGAACTGGGGGGAATAGTGTGATCCTCCCATGCGCTTTGTCCCCCTGGCAAAACTCCTCACTGTCAGGTGAAAAGAAGCAGCTGGTGACTCCACATGTATCGGAGGAGGCATGTGGAAGTCTGCAGCCCTCCCTGGATCAGCAGAGGGGGTGGAGCGGTGACCGGGGCGGCTCGGAAGAGTGGGGTAATTGGCCGGATACAATTGGGGAGAAAAAGGGAGGAAAAAAAAACAAAAACAGATGGCCTCTTTGACTCCCTGTTCAAACCAGCGTTCCTCCCTATCCAGGATGTGCACATCCTCCTCCTTGAAAGAGTGGCCACTGGCCTGCAGATGGGTGTAGACTGCGGAGTCCTGGCCTGATGTGTTAGCTGTCCTGTGTTGCGTCATCCTCTTGGCCAGCGTCTGTTTGGTTTCTAGATACCTGTAGTTGCCGGGAAATTATCCATCCCAAACCGAGTAGTAAGACTATGACAAAGTTGTGTGTTTGCTGACTCCGACAGCACTGGTGCCACAACATGTGGTCTACAGTGCATGTGTAATGGAGGGAAGGATGAAGGCCACTTCTAACTCAATTCCTGATGTGTGATTAAAATCTGAGCGGAGACCAACAAAACTCGTGACTCGGATGAGGGCTCTACTTATTCCCAAGGCCTTACATTCCCTATTATCTTTTAATATCGTCCCCGCAAGGGAGTTGCTTGTTTGAGTTGTGTCCGGGACGCCGGAAACGCTCTGCTGACATCAGCGAATGCGAGACCTGAATGCTTAACTGCGTGAGCGCCGGAGGAGGCTGAACACGGTGAATCATTACCTTGCACTTGTTCGGCGAGGTGCTTTCTCCCACAGCTCTGCCGCTGCTGGTTTTACTGCCGCGGACGTCGACAAAAAAGCACGGCGGCACTACGTTTGGTGATACAGGCTACCAAGGTGGACCACAGCAGTCGCACTACTAGATGTAACCGTAGGTAATAGTACGAGTGCATTGAATTTGAACTACACAGTACAGCGGGAACTGAGTTTGAAATGTAGCTGAATTAACTCACTAGTAGGTGAGAAGGGGTAGGAAAAAAATAAGTGTATACTTCCTCCTACTCCTTTTCCAACATGCAGCGGATAATCTGATGCATACGGAGATTTGTTCGCCGAGTTTGATGTGTGGATTTGTTGGTCACTTCAAATTGTTGGCAATGGCTTATCTGTATGTCACATCCTGCTTATTTACATGTTCGAAATAAATCATCATCATCATCCTAACCCTGACATCAGTGAAGCGGTTTCAGCAACCACACATTTAAGCATGACCTGCACCTCATCGCTTACCTTATCTGGTGCCATCTTAACATTGTCATTTATACAGCTGAAAGAATATGATGAAGAGGTTTGTTGTTAAAGAACGCTGTTGCTTGTGGATGTCTGGACAATAACAAGGCTTTTTGGAGCATTTTAAATGAGAGTTTGTATTACCGTGTCGATATCTTAAACTAAGTCTAACTGCTGGCTCGTGGCACAGACGCACAGACAGACAGACAGACAGACAGACAGACAGACAGACAGATAGACAGATAGATAGATAGATAGATAGATAGATAGATAGATAGATAGATAGATAGATAGATAGATAGATAGATAGATAGATAGATAGATAGATAGATAGATAGATAGATAGATAGATAGATAGATAGATAGATAGATAGATAGATAGATAGATAGATAGATAGATAGATAGATAGATAGATTCTCTATTGTCCTTCTTAAGGAAAATTGTTGCACATCCTTTACATTAAAATACAAGGTAACCTTTATATTTACATATATACATGCATCCATGCACTCACACATGCGTGCTACACAGGTAGAACTACATAGTACAAATGTGAGTACTTGATATTAAGAGGGGCATGGGGGACAGGGGTGCACACACACAAAGACTTTCAGCAGGGTATTTTGTTGAGAGCTGCAATGGTAGAAACCCCCTGCCAAAGCATGCTTTCCCCCAGGCTAGAGGACCAGGTTTAAAAATGGTGAATGATCAGTTACGCAAGCCCCATTTCATGCATTCCCAACGGTGCCAGCTCATTTAAGCAGAGAAAAAAAAATCTGAAAAAGAAGAAGGCTGGCTGGCACATGCCTTCGCAGTGGCCATGGCAGGACTGTGAGACCAGGCCCGGAGCTGTTTGGAAAAGAGTGTGCGTCAAACCTTAACCCTTACCCTGTGCACAGGACAAACACACACACACACACACACACACACACACACACACACACACACACACACACACACACACACACACACACACACACACACTGACCAGAAACCTTGCCTCGGGGCTGTTTGTTCAGTAGTCTGCCTCACACCTTTGTGGTTCCTGGAGGCGTGTCTTAACTATATCCAGAGGAATGTGCTGATGGTCCAGGGGGTGCAGGGCCACCACCACAATAACAGCCACATTCCTTCTGGCTACCAACTAGCGAAGATGGAATGCAATTAGCACCTATTAGAAAGAGGCTGGAGGAGGCACGTCAGGGGCACCGGCACAGGCATACCCTGCCCACCAGTCTCACAAAGTGGATCTGTCAAACCCTCAGCCCGGGTGCAAATGTAGGCTACTCAGCCTGGCATGCACAATAACACACACACAAAAAAAAATGATAGAGAACCACACAGTATCAGTCAAACGGACAAACAGGTACGTCATAAAGTGAGCAAATGAAAACCACTCCTAACAATGAGCTGTCCCCTTTTTACTCTGTGGAAAAAAAGTATGGCCGGCTTTTCCTCTCTTCTTCCCTTCTTCTCTCTCTCTCTCATTCTCTCTCCCTGCTTGTCACTTGGCCTCCAATTAAACTCTCAGTCACATGACATGGATAGTGTATAGTTGGCTTCTGCCGCTATCAAAGGAATGAGTCTCTGCATGCTCTGTGCAAACCCCCTTCCAGTGCACCCACCCACCCACACACACACCCACACACACCCACCCACACCCACACCCACCCACACACACACACACACACCCACACCCACACCCACACCCACACACACACACACACACACACCCACCCACACACACACCCACACACACACACACAGAATCCCACTGCATCGTGATTTAAACACCAGCTAACGCGACTCAAACTGGCACCAATTAAAATCCCCTCTGAAGAGACCTACCCAATATCTCGTGATCTGAACTTCTTGTACAGCATTTTTATTTTGTGACTTCAAATTGGTATGTGTCATTTGACGATTTAATTTGTCCCAGATTTTATTTTAAAGCCACAGTAAAGACCAGAGGAAGTCGTTGGGTCGTAAAGAGAATAATGCCAAGCCTACCATGTCTTTTAATTGTGCAGTGCCCCCCCCCTTCTAAAAAAAAAAAAGGGACCAAAAACTCATTTTTAATCATACGTTCAAACAAGATCACCGAGTCACGGAAATTTGACAGAAAACGTCCGGTTAATTTGTCACGCGTATGTCTGTTTAAACTACCTAATGTAAACCGACCTAGCCGGTAAAGCCCCCCCCCCCCCCCCCAAAAAAAGAGAGCAAATTGGATTCAAATTGCTCTGGTAGAAAAAAACAAAACACGTAAAGCCATTGTTGCTTTTGCAGTTGTCATATTCGTATCAGAGTTTACACTGTGATAGTCAAGGAGCCCCGGGCCCCTGCAACATTACACCACCGCATTGGACTCCATTAGAAACCTTCTGTGAGTTTTTTTTTTAAAAACCTTTCTTTTTTAATTCCTGGGAGAAAAAAAAATATTCCACGTATTTTTTCCCCCCGCAACAGTAACAATAAGCCACTTCCAGGGCTGTGATCACAACCATCAGACTCACAAAAAACACAGAATGGGGAAAACACAAAAGTGCGGTTGAGTTTATATTGGGACTTGAAAGACAATTAGTATAGAGCCAGATCTGCGTCTGCGAGCCTAACGTTGTTAAAACGGACTCTGTTCCCATTTACTGGTAAGATGTGTGAAAACCCCGCCAGCTGTGCGTCAGCGATTCGCAGGATTCAGAGGTCTATGTGGTGGGGTGGGGGTGCAGCGTGGAGGTCTGATACCCAGTTCACTTCTGAGATCCTGAACAAACAAGGTGAACCAAACAAAAGATCCATTCCGCATTCCTCGTTGGAGGACCTTGATAGGCAGGGCACTTGCGAGTAGCACCTTGGATTTCACCTTGGATTTCACCTTGGAGCTCAGCTTGGATTTCTCTGTGACGGGAAACCCGCCTCAGGCGGCAGCAAAGCTTTCTCTTCTTACCTCCTCTCGAGGCATTTTTCTATGGCGTGGTAAGCCCATTCCCCGAAACCGAGCAACTCTCAAATATCCTGATGTGCGAGTGAATCGGAGGGCCTGAGATCGGTCCTGAGATCCGCACTGTAATGCTTTTATTATGAACCCAGCTAACACCAAGGCATAGCTGCATCTCCGTATTGGGACGATATCCAGCATCCGCAACAAAAGAAGGAGCTTGAAGTCAGGAAAGCCCATGCTGCAGCTCCACGTGTATAACAAACGTAAGAACATGGGACACAGGGATGAGTGCAGTCACGTTACCTTTTTTTATTTCCCCAACCCAGTGGAGGATGCAGTGCAGAAGATATTTCCCCCCTTTTTCTCCCCAGTTGTACCTGGCCAATTGCCCCATTCTTCCGAGCCGCCCCAGTCGCTACTCCACCACCTCTGCCGATCCGGGGAGGGCTGCAGACTACCACATACCTCCTCGGATACATGTAGAGTCGCCAGCCGCTTCTTTTCACCTGACAGTGAGGAGTTTCGCCAGGGGGATGTAGCGCGTGGGAGAATCACGCTATCCCCCACCCCCCAGTTCCCCCTCCCCCGCATAGGCGACCCGACTGACCATAGGAGGCGCTAGTGCAGCGACCAGGACACAGGAAGACACAGGACACAGGAAGAAACTTGTAGTCTGAGGTGTTTGTATGGCGGCACAGTGGTCCAGTGGTTAGCACTGTTGCCTCACAGCAAGAAGGTCCTGGGTTCAAACCCCAGGCCATCCCAGTTCCTTTCCGTGTGGAGTTTGCATGTTGACTGCGTGGGTTTCCTCCCACCATCAAAAAGATGTGCATGTTAGGGGTAATACTCCTGTCTGTGCCCCTGAGCAAGGCAATGGAAAGAAGAACTGGAGTTGGTCCCTGGGCACTGCAGCTGCCCACTGCTCCTACAAACTAGGATGGGTTAAATGCAGAGAACACGTTTCATTGTATGTATTTACAATGACAAATAGAGTGTCTTCTTCTTCTTCTGTTGGCCAGAGTCAGGCTGAAACTGTGTATTATATCACCCTCTGCGAATGTGTCGTAAACTCCGAAAGAGATATTGTATTGGAAAATGTTCTTTTTAATTTGTCGTCACTTTACTGCCACAAACCAACTATGTTGATATTCAGGGGAAAGAAGTATGGAAATGTATAGCTTCAATATGTTGGCTCTTCCATCTCATCTACTGAAATGCATGAGGCCACTCCATCTTGTAAACATCAAGAGAAGGAGCAGCCTTCCTAATCTAATGAGAAGTGATGCAGTTTATTTGTTGTCAAAAGCCCCATGCAGAGCAGCGGTGCCCCCTTCCCATCTTCCACATATATGTGGCACTGGATTGGCTGGGAGAGATTGGTTGGCTGCATCCTGTGGACCCAGGGACCACGGCCCTGCCGGAGCTGCACCTGAGAAGGTAACACCGAGGGCGGTCTGACAGGATGCAGAAGCGGGGCAGGCTAAGCTAACTGCTAGCCCATGCAGACCGGCGGGTCCGATAACACTGAGGGTGGTCTGGCGGCGGCCTCACCTGGTGTCGACTGTGGTGTTTTTGGTGTCATTGTGTGGAGTGCGAGGAGGTGCGTTGAGGGTGTCTGGCCAGGAGAGCTGGCGTTGGATCGGTTGAGAGAGCCTGGTCTGCCGCGTCAGGTGGGCCCAAGGACCACGGCCCTGCCCGGAGCTGCGCATGAAGAGGAAACAGTGAGGGCGGTCTGACAGGACGCGGGGCAGGCTAAGCTAACGGCTAGCCCATGCAGACCAGCAGTTCCGACAGTCATCCTGGCTGGTGTTCGTTCCCTTGAACAGTGATTTTTTTTGTTCAGTTTGGCTATATGTTTTAGTTTGCATATATGTGTTAGTTTAGATATGTGTGTTCTTGAAGTTTTTGTGTGTTTTTGTCTTTGTGTTGCACTGCTGTGGGCTGGGGGAAACAAAATGCTCCTGATTCCTGATATTCCCTCTCCTATCTCTGGATGTGGACTAATCACAACAAGGAGGAGAGAGGTGGAGGAATAAAAAGAGGAGAAATGGGAGAGGGAAGCGGCGAGCCGAGGTGAGGCGCGGAGAAGTCTGCAGGAGTTAAGAAAGGCGATGAAGTGTGGGAGAAGACTAAACATATGGTAAAAGCCTTAAACAAATAATTACCTCAGTGAAACAGTGTTTCCAAAGGGCTGAATCATCTACGGGCTTCGCCTGAGCTTCATCATGTCGTTACGTGGTGGCAAACGTAAACAGGGCACATAGCTGTGAAATGTGAATGCTGTACTGGTAATGGTGGAAGGTGCTCTCATGGGCTTGGTTTACATTGGTCCTCTTGAACAACTTGAGTCAGACCTTTTCACTTCACTCGGTTCCTTTTTTTCTATTTACTTTACACTGTACCTTGACAAAATGATGAGGCTGTCTTGGTGCCTGTCGCAGTGGTCTGCCTCTGGAAAGGCTTGCCGGCGTTTTAAAACCCAGTGTAGGAATGGTCGAACTCAGGACGACAGCGTAAGTGAAGCTGAAAGTCGTGGAGCAGAGAGGAGGTGTCCTGTGGTGTGGAGGTGAGGTGTTCCCTTACATTTGTAAACACAGCTGGGACTGAGCGGAATACCCCTTTATCTTCCTGTCACTTTATCAGTCTCCAAGTCCCTCTTCTTTTAATCTCCCAAAACTGGATAGATACAACGATAAAAATAAAACACATACACACAGAGTACAAATCCTACCCCCCTAACCCCAAACCCTAAAATTAACCCTTTCCATAATACTAACACCAACACCAATCATTACCCCAACATCGACCCTAAGATGATGCAAAAACAACCCACAATCAAGCTTAACCTACGACCTTAACCCTGAGCTTAATACTAATGCCCAACTTTTATACTAGAGCTAAGCCTACCCATAAGACCAACTGTGACCCTGTCACTAAACCTATAACCCCTAGCCCAGAAATAAGGCTTCTCCTCACGAGGACCTAAAAATGTCCCCATGAGGTAGGTGGTCTCTGATTTTACTATCCTTATGAGGACATTTGGCAAGGATAGAAAAACATGGACACACACACACAAACACACACACACGCTGGATAGATAGATAGATAGATAGATAGATAGATAGATAGATAGATAGATAGATAGATAGATAGATAGATAGATAGATAGATAGATAGATAGATAGATAGATAGATAGATAGATAGATAGATAGATAGATAGATAGATAGATAGATAGATAGATAGATAGACAGACAGACAGATACACACATAGATAGCTAGATACACACATATAGATAGATAGATAGATAGATAGATAGATAGATAGATAGATAGATAGATAGATAGATAGATAGATAGATAGATAGATAGATAGATAGATAGATAGATAGATAGATAGATAGATAGATAGATAGATAGATAGATAGATAGATAGATGGATGGATGGATGGATGGATGGATGGATGGATGGATGGATGGATGGATGGATGGATAGATAGATAGATAGATAGATAGATAGATAGATAGATAGATAGATAGATAGATAGATAGATAGATAGATAGGTAGATAGGTAGATAGATAGATAGATAGATAGATAGATAGATAGATAGATAGATAGATAGATAGATAGATGACTAATTGAACACTTAATGTGTATCACTTAACTGAAATGCTGCACAATTTTAGCCAACTGTAACAACGCAACAGCAGAAACCATGTGGTTCTTGGTTCTGTTTGGTAGCACCATGCTGATAAAAACAGACGTCTTTTTTTAGCCTCCTCGGTTATTTTCAGACTCGGACTTTAAACAACAGGTCTGCGTACCTTTCCTAAGAGAGATTATATCAGGCACAGGCGTCTAAGTGTGCGCTCTTGAATTTACACTGTTACACAATGACAAACCAAACAATCAGTCCAAAATAGGGAGTGAGATGAAGCAGAAGGCATACCATGCTGCATTTAAAACATGGCAAGCACTTAACACAGGAGCATTACCAACCAATTTGCAATGCCCTTGCACTTGATATATTTAGGTTACTCAAAGGCTCACCGCCGTGTTTCTTTCTTCTGACTATCAGCAAGATGGAGTTCACCCATGTTCTTACTTAATGTGTCTCTTGGCACTGTGCTGTGTGTTAAAAACCCAAGAGGGTGGGGGAGACACGTTATTTGACATTATGAGAGAATGAACTTCACTAAGCTGATATAAGACTGGCCAAAAGCTGTCTTCACTGGTCGTGTCTCTGTCCAAATGCCAAATAAATCTTAGGTGAACATCTAAATGTTGCAAAAGAAAAAAAAAATAATCAAGGTGTGTTTCCATCAGATTTGTTTAAGCAAATAAAACCCTGGATGTTAGGTGGATGGATGCTGGGCGGCACGGTGATGCAGTGGTTAGCGCGCCTCGCAGCAAGAAGGTCCTGGGTTCGAGCCCCGGGGTAGTCCAACCTTCGGGGTCGTCCCTGGTTGTCCTGTGTGTGGAGTTTGCATGTTCTCCCCGTGTCTGCGTGGGTTTCCTCCGGGAGCTCCGGTTTCCTCCCACAGTCCAAAGACATGAAGGTCAGGTGAATCGGCTGTACTGAAGTGTCCCTAGGTGTGTGTTTGTGTGTGGGTGTCTCAGCCCTGTGATGGCCTGGCGGCCTGTCCAGGGTGTCTCCCCACCTGAAGCCCAATGACTGCTGGGATAGGCTCCAGCATCCCCGCGACCCTAAGCAGGATGAGCGGTTTGGATGTATGGATGTATGGATGTATGGATGGATGGAATGAACCCTGGATGTAGTTTGACATATTCTCCGTTATATGTACTTAGAAAACCTACTAGAAAGATGGACCGGGTGAGACGAAGAGAAAGCTGATCATGTCATTAAATTCTATCTTTTTTTTTCATTTTTTTTTTTACTTGACAAATGTGTTTCCATTGCAATCACTTCAAAAAAAAAATTCGGTTATTCGAAAAAACAACATTTGCATTCAAACACCTGGATGGAAACAACTGTAGCCTCAAAACAACACATTGTACCCACAGCCTCATTAAAGCCTTAGAAAAGTGGGAGGAGGGTAATAAGTTATCTGGCTTTCATTATTCAAGATAGAGAACGCTTGTGAAACCCTTCCGTTGTAATTTATAGATTTCCCTGACGTTAAAGATCAATTAGGAAACTGTGTGGGGATATTTTCACCATGTCTAATGTTGTTTAATGGGGGAGAGGCCCAGAGCTCATGGTAACTCACTTCGCTTAAAACAACTGTGTGAAATAGCTTAATGTCATTCGCTCGGCCATTGTCGTCCACCGACTGAGACAATTAGCACCTATCTGAGGAGAAGACGTGTGGGAGGGATGACAGGCTCCTCTGTTACCCCACTAATGGCCATCATGGACAAATACCTCTTACAGCTTTCTGTAAATGAGGCTGCTGTGACCTTACCGAAGGCCCTTGGCTTACCGTCAGACGCTCTCGAGAAACATCAGGAGCCATGAAACGGCTGCTCTCCTTCATCAATTTGATGTCGATTCAACACGCACCAAATCCTCGTGGCAAACCCAGAAATGCTGCCAAAATCTAGGTTTATGCAATTTAATCAGCAGTCTTACACATCTAGGGAAACATCTCTATACATTTATGGAGACATGCATGGGCCCAAGTCCATGAATACTGGGGTGGCATCCAGCGCTTTACCTGTGCCCCCGTCCACAGGGTTAGTGGTTGTGTCGGGAAGGGCATCCGAAATAAAATTTTGCTAAATCAGTATGCGGATTTACAAGACTATACCGGATCAGTCGAGGCCCGGTTTAACAACGGTCGCCATTGGTGCTGTGCCTTCACAGGGTACCGATGGAAACAAACAGGGAACAAGCGGGAGGAGGAGGAGGAGGAAGAAGAAGAAGAAGAAGAAGAAGAAGATTTTTTTTTCTTTCAAGACTTCAAAAATACAAACACATCAGCAAAGCCAGTATACTCTAAAACAACAGAGCAGGGTAAGAACAGTACATCAAACATGTCAAAGACAATGAGAACACAACAAGGAAACAGAAATAGAAAATTAAAAAGAGATAAAATTAAAAAAATAAAATAAAATAGGACAATAGAATATTCCAGGGGTTAAATTACATTAGATTGTTCAAATGCAAAGAATGATTTTTGGGCATTTCTGTTTTTCATACATTTTAGAGATTTGGAGAAAGTCACTAATTCGTTTTTAAAGGCTGCTAAACAGGGTTGCGTTTTGCAATATTTACATTTGTGTATAAAATATTTTGCTAAAACACGTAATTACATTATTCATGAGATAGGAAGATAGAAAGATAGAATTCTTTCTATCTTTCTATCTTCCATAAACAATCCAAATTTGACACTTACTAGTAGAAATGGCGGTAAAGCACCAATGCTAGACTTCATCCATACATACAAATTATACCAGAAATTATAAGTAATGTTACAGTGGAAAAATAAATGTTCCGTTGTTTCTGTGTCTGTCTTGCAAAATTGACAGAAATTACAGACTAGATTAAATTTTAATCTTATAAATTCACTGGAGGGGTAAATAGCATTAATTATCTTGAAGTGAACCTCTTTGGCTTTGGGGGGGATAGGGAATGAAATGTATCTTTTTCCAATTTTATGGGCATTCAAATTTGAGTACATGTCTAAAATATAATTCCTTCTTAAAGGGTTAGGATTGCATATCTTCGACAGAGAGTTTCTGATAAAGAGATTATTGCAGGTTATAATGACAAACTTTAAGTTGTCAATCATTAAGGGGCGAAGGGTGGGGCTGACAGAGGAGTAGATAAGACACTGTGAGACCATCATCTTGAGTTGTATAGGGACCGCACCTGTTACCATGTCATACACCTTTTCAGAGGAGGATAAGCTATATTTCAAACACAACTCTTTATAATTCAATAAACTGCCTCTGTCATTCACGATGTGTGTAACGGACCAAATACCCTTCTTCCACCACTCTTCCAAAAACAAAGATGTTCCCTTAAACAGGATACATTTATTAGTCCAAACTGGAGCCTCATGGGGGGTAAAGTTGTGTTTAAACAACAGTTTCCAGTATTGTAAAACTTGTTTATGAAAGGCGGATAAACGTAACGGTAACTTGGACGGTTCAAAATCACAGTTCAAAAGAAAAGCTATCCCTCCCACGTTTTTAAAGACTGCATCAGGAAAGGCACGCCATATCACAGTCTCATCTATGACAAAGGCTTTCAGCCACTTCAGTTTAATCCTACAATTCATCACATCAAAATTGATGGCATTCAGCCCCCCATTTTCATAACGTTTCAAGAGGTCACTTTTCCTGATATAATGACACTTGTTTTTCCAAATAAAATTGAAATTACTTTAGTTTATGGATTTAATCATTCTTGATGAAATAGCCAATGACTAAGCAGGATAAATAAATCTAGAGAGACTCTCCATCTTGGTGAGTAGAGTCCTCCCAAACAGAGCAATGTCCCTCTGTAACCAGCTGTTTAATATAGCTTTACACTTTGTAATATTATTCTGTCTCAACATTCATCTCTTCTCTTGATTCAAGGTTTTTACTTAAGTTTATGCGTAAATATTTAACCTCCGTTTTAACAGGGACACCAAATAAAGACCTAGAGTGATGCTCATGTATCGCCAGAAGTTCACATTTGCTTATATTCAGAGTTAAACCTGATGCTTTAGTGAATAGCTCAACTGATTTAAGGGCCAAGAAGAAGAAGAAGAAGAAGTTTTTTTTTAACCAAGACTTCAAATATACAAACACATCAAGCAAAGCCAGTATACTCTAAAACAACAGAGTGCATCAAACATGTCAAAAACAATGACAACAAAACAAGGAAACGGAATTAGTAAATTAAAAATAAATTTAATAAAATAAAATAGGACAATACAATATTCCAGGGGTTAAATTACATTAAACTGTTCAAATGCAAAGAAAATTTCTGTTTTTCATACATTTTAGAGATTTGGAGAAAGTTACTAATTCGGTTTTAAAGGCTGCTAAACAGGGTTGCGTTTTGCAATATTTACATTTGTGTATAAAATATTTTTAATAATTACATTATTCAACAAGAATTCTATCTTTCTATCTCCCATAAACATTCAAAATTTGACACTTACTAGTAGAAATGGAGGTAGAGCACCAATGCTAGATTTCAACCATACATACAAATTATACCAACAATTATAAGACTGCATTAGGAAAGGCATGCCAAAACACAATCTCATCTATGACAAAGGCTTTCAGCCACTTCAGTTTAATCATACCATTCATAAAGTCAAAATAAATGGCATTCAGCCCCCCATTTTCATAACTTTTCAAGAGGTCACTTTTCCTGATATAATGACACTTGCTTTTCCAAATAAAATTAAAATTAGTTTGGTTTATGGATTTAATAATTCTTAATGAAATAACCAATGACTAAGCAGGATAAATAAATCTAGAGAGACTCTCCATCTTTGTGAGTAGAGTCCTCCCAAACAGAGCAATGTCCCTCTGTAACCAGCTGTTTAATATAGCTTTACACTTTGTAATATTATTGTCTGAACATTCATCTCTTCTCTTGATTCATGGTTTTTACTTAAGTTAATGCGTAAATATTTAACCTCAGTTTTAACAGGGACACCAAATAAAGACCTAGAATGATGCTCATGTATCGCCAGAAGTTCACATTTGCTTATATTCAGAGTTTAAATCTGATGCTTTAGTGAAGAGCTCAACTGATTTGAGGGCCAAGAGGATCTGGGAGGCATTTTTTAAAGAAAAGTGTGGGGTCCTCCTAGGGTCCGAGGTGGTGTAGCGGTCTAAGCATTGGCTTTGTGTCGATGCAGTTGCCCACTGGGGACCAGGGTTCACGCCTCGGTCTCGTCAGATCCGACTATGGCCAGATTCGATGACGCAGCAATAATTGGCAACGGTGTCTTCGGGAGGGGGGCGGAGTCGGCTTGTGTTCGTCACATGAATGCGTCTCTGTGTGTGTCGGAAAAAGCAGTGGTTCGGCCTGGGATTCTCGCCTTGTCACAGAAGTGGCGAGGTGTCTCCTTCGAGACTGCTGGCCGAAGAGATGCAGTTGGCGAACGCATGCAGTATGAGGGTGGGTGTTTGAACTAGAACAGGGAGCGATTGGCCACTAAATTGGGAGAAAAGGGGAAAAATCAGAAATAAGTTTAGAAACAAATAAGTGTGGTGTGATCCGCAAGTTGACTTATCAATAATTTGTTGCCCAAGGCCTCTAGGCCCTCAATGTTATCATTTTTAATTAGAATGGAAAAGAATTCTGCTACAAGAATGAATAATAAAGGGGAGCTGCCACAGCCTTGTCTAATGCCCCTCTTAACACCAAATCTCAGGCAGGTACCACTAGGTAAGGACACACAACTGTTTATATCCTTGTATAACATGCTTATGACACCGATAAACTTCACCCCAAAACTAAAATGATGTAGGGCTTGTAAGATGAAAGGGTGCTCAACAGAATCAAACACTTTGTGAAAATCCAGAAACAGTAAGAATCCATCATCTTCAACTAAATCACTGTAATCTAGTAGAGCCAGAACCAGACAGATGTTATTGTGAATAGAAGAAGAAGAAGAAGAAGAAGAAGAAGAAGAAGAAGAAGAAGAAGAAGAAGAAGAAGAAGAAGAAGAAGATGAAATCAGCAGTCTATACATAGTTCAAACAGGATAGACTTTTTTTTGCTTTCGTTTTTTTAAATACCTTTATTATACAAACACTTCACTTGAGTACAGTAAAGCAGTTCTGTATGATGTGTGGGCATTCTGAATATTTCGGTGCAATTTATGCCTAATTCCAATTTCCAAAGTAATGGGGAGTGCAGAAGAGAGGTGAAGAAGAGAGTGCAGGCAGGGTGGAGTGGGTGGAGAAGAGTGTCAGAAGTGATCTGTGACAGAAGGGTACCAGCAAGAGTTAAAGGGAAGGTTTACAAGATGGCTGTGAGACCAGCTATGTTATATGGTTTGGAAACAGTGGCACTGGCAAAAAGACAGGAGGTGGAGCTGGAGGAGGCAGAGTTGAAGATGCTAAGATTTTTATTGGGAGTGACAAAGAAGAACAGGATTAGAAACGATTATATTAGAGGGACAGCTCAGGTTGGACGGCTTGGAGACAAAGCAGGAGAGGCAAGATTGAGATGGTTTGGACATGTGTGGAGGAGAGATGCTGGGTATATTGGGAGAAGGATGCTGAATATGGAGCTGCCAGGGTAGAGGAAAAGAGGAAGGCCAAAGAGGAGGTTTATGGATGTGGTGAGGGAGGACATGCAGGTGGCTGGTGTGACAGAGGAAGATGCAGAGGACAGGACGAGATGGAAAGGGATGATCTGCTGTGGCGACCCCTAACGGGTGCAGCTGAAAGTAGTAGTGGTAGAATTTGTCCCTAATTCAACAAGTAGTGCCTGGGGTTGAATTTTATTTGATGTTTTGTCATCTTTTGCCAGTTTTAAAATTTGGCTGTTAATCTGCTCTTTTTGCCTGGACCAGCCAGAGGGCCAGCCTTACAAACACGAATAAGACTGACTGACCGAGTGAGCAGTTTGACACGACTGGGCCGCTGGATCAGGTGACCAACAACGTCACTGAAGTCACACGGTTGCTCGGCTGAGCGCTGAGAGCCATTAGAGAACCCCCCCCCCCCCAAATAACTATAACTGACAACACTCACTGGCAAATTCACAAAAGGACTGCGCTGCTTCTGCGGCCATTAAACCTGCACAAATAAGACAAAAAGAAAGCGTGTACTTGTCAAAGCATCTGCAAATGATGAAATGCACCCTGAACTGCATTGTCAAGCAAATAGCATCTCGGTGCTCCAGTGTTATTTGCACGTATTTAAATTGGGTAATATGCATACATTTGGTGCAAAATTGGCCCCTTTCTATGCAAATGAGCCTCCTTGCAAAAAAAAAGAAAAAAGTCCTATTCACAAACACTAGCACTTGTAGCCACACGCAGTTAGTGATAATTATTAGCGTCTTCAGAGAGTTGATAACTGAAGTGCACTTATAAGGGGTGTCACGCCCGGACTTTTCAGGGATCATGGCAGTAGTGATATAGCCAGGTGAAGGCATCGTCATGCCAGACATGCTCATGAGCGGATATGACTTTTTCCTCCCACAGCCCAAAGACATGTAGTTAAGGGGAATCGGCCATACAAAATTGTCCCTAGGTGTGAATGCATGTGTGTGTGTGTGTGTGTGTGTGTGGGCTCTGTGATGGACTGGCAGCCTGTCCAGGGTGTCTCCCCACCTGCCACCCAATGACTGCTGGGATAGGCTCCAGCATCCCTGCCACCCTGAAAGCAGGATAAGCGGTTTGGATAATGGATGGCTGGATGGATGTTATACAAACAAATTCTGGCCATAACAATAACAAGTTAGCAAATAACACAGCTCAGACTGAGCTATTACATTTTTTCTTTTTGTATTTCACAAAACAATAAAAATAAGGGGAAAATGATAATGATAATAATAAAATAAAAAGACAGCGGTCTTAATCAGAAATCAATATATGTATGTTTTTGTAAATATTCAAAGCTTGTTTGGTTTTTATACATTGCAGTGCTTTCTTAAAATTTATTAACTCATTCATGAAGACTAAGAATAGTGGCCTGCCATCAATAAATGGAGATCTATAGATAAATCATTTAGCCATAATAATCCGGTTACTGTACAACATTTCCATATTTTTATCTTCCATTATTATATTCTAAATTGGGCGAATCAAAGTCCTTTTCAGATATTCAATTTTGAAACAATTCCCAAAAGGCTCTAGTATAGAAGTATAATTGCAAGTAAAGAGCAAATGTTCTAAAGTTTCGACTTTTGCACGTCTTGCAAGTTGTTTGTTTATATGACTTCCCACAGGCTTCAAATAAGCATGGGCAAAAATGCGCAATTGTTGGCTCATCAGCGTCCGAGACCAAACTCGTCCAAACATCTTGTTTTCAGAGTACAGGCACAGTAAAAACCAACCGTCAGGAAAATCCACCACAGGTGCCGATTGAATATGTAGGCATCTTCAAGTAGCCAAAATCGTGGTTTTCTGAGCATATTTCTCTCATGATCGCTCATCTAGTCTTCAGAGACAGTCTTGCAAAACAAACCTATAATCATGTGGAGACCTGTAGAAAGGTTTGATGGTCACACAGCGGCAGGCCCTTGCAGAAAGCGAGGGAGCAGATGGAGATAAACGTTTGCATAAGTGGAAAAATCCACATGCGTTCTTCTAAACGGATTTAGAAGAGACCCATTCTTTACCAACCCCCTCCTGTTGGTGCATTTCTCTCCGTTGTAATCACAACTATCAATGAAGGAGGCTTAAACCCAGAATTATGTTCGTCAATGAAATAACAAACCTCATTGTCGGTCATGCTATTTTCTTTGTCACCCAGCGCTTCAGCAGACAGAAAACAGTGCTGCGGTTTCTTTGATGGGAAACAGTCAGATTACTGGGATAACACAGATATGGGTGGACACACAGCCTTGCCCCAGGGGCTGGTTTATTTTTTTATTCACGCCCACCAAAACATAGTTTTCAATGAGATTTTATCAAATGGTAATGACAATTGCGTAGCACTTTTTGCTGATGCATTGCTGTGATTTGTGCTGATCCTTGTGTTATTGTCCTGTGGTTCACCCGGATATTAGAAGTTACTGAGATCAAAACAGAATTTTCCCACTTGATATCTTATTTGATAATGCCAAAAAGAGTTTGGATCGATGCTAAAGTTTTCTTTTCTGGAAAAGTGTTGGAAAAGAACAAACTTGTGAAGGAATTAGGGTCCGAGCATGAACGCCAAGCAAGTTTAATGTAGCTCTGTGTATGATTCATACTTTTAGTTTATTTGATGAAGAGACACGGGTCAGAAGCCAGCAGATAGGCAGCGCTTGAATTGGACCGGTACTCAACAGTACACCATGCCATTACTAACATTTTTGTATAATTGCTCACTGACTGGTACAAGGTTTTGCGTACTTCCGCCTCCTCGCTTGTCCGGTAGTGGAGAGGCTTTAGCACGTTATACTGTAGTGGACAATCTATGACAGTATGAGCATGTATCTAAGAGGACTATTTCCATTAACGGTCTTATTGACGAGCTGCAACGGAATGCTACATGTCTCTCACACCCACCAGATCACCAAACTAAATTTGGTGAGATGAAACACCCCCCCCCCTTGCCCCCATCCTTCTCCACGCGTCAGTTTCCATCAACTTTTTTGGAATGTTTTCCAAAGGAAGGAAGTATTTTTTTAGATAAGAAGGCAAATCTTTATCTGTCTTTGCAAACATCATAGCCATCATTCCAAGTACCCAAGAGGAGTTTCATAGATTACTGGTACTTTTTTTTTAAATTTATTTTTTAAAATTTTCAAGCACAGGACCATTGTAGGCGACAAACATCTGCCATTAGAAAACCATATACAGAGAGAATACAGTGAGCTATACATCACTGCTACTGGGAGACCTGTCAAGTCAGTTTACCTGGAAAATATACGGAGAAAAGGAGGAGGATGCACTGAACAGCTGTTTTCAGATTGATTCTGCAGATACACACATTCCAGCCCTGGGGTTTTCTCAGTGAGTGAAACTCCTTATCACATGAAATCTCTCTTTGGAAGGATCTGACAAAGGATTTGTGAGTCTGCCCAACAACGCAAGTTCCCGTTACTTGTACACACATACACTGACACACTTCTTGTGTGCGCGCGCGCACGCACACACACACACACAGACACACACACACACCTGTGCCTTTCCCGGAATATTATGAGCTCAGTGCTCTGGCTCTCTGCCCCTGAAGACATGTCTGATGGCAGAGACAATAGTAAATGTGACACAGTGCTCAGAGTTGTTAAAGAAATTAGTTAATCTCCACGCAGGGGTCGCTCAGTCACCTGTGAAAAAAGTTAGATGACGCTATAAACAAAGACCCTGCCGGACGGAATTGGTATGCAGTGGGGCTCTCCTTCTATTAGGGGCAAGGGCTGGAGAGAAAGGGGAGTGTGCGATCGTCTGCATGAATATCAATGTACATATAAAAACACGGATGAGCCAAAACATTATGACCACTCATAGGTGAACCGAATAACCCTGATCATCTCCAAACAAGGGCACATGTCAAGGTCTGGGTAGATTAGATGGTAAGTGAACATCATTTCTTGTAGTCAATGTGTTGGATGCAGGAAAAATGGGCAGGAGTAAAGACCTGAGTGACTCTGACAAGGGCCAGATTATGTCCAAATGACTGGGTCAGAGCATCTCTGAGTGAGCTAGGCTTCTAGGCTGCTCCTAGTCAGCAGTGGTGAGTACCCTACCGACAGTGGTCCGAAGAGGGACGAACCACAAACTGGTGAAAGGGTGTTGGGCACTCAAGGCTCATCAAAGGCGACAGCAAGGAAGGATATCCTGTCTGGTCTCAACCGACAGAAGGTGTACTGCGACATAAATCACAGAAAACTTCAATGATGGTTACAGGAAGAATGTGTCATAACACACAGAGAATCACATCCTGCTGCGTATGGGACTGTGTAGCTGCAGACCTGTCAGAGTCCCCATGATGACCCCTGTCCACCATCGAACGTGCCTACAATGGGCATGCGTGCATCAGAACTGGACCTTGGGGCAATGGAAGAAGGTTGCCTGGTCTGATGAATCCCATTTTCTTTTAGATCGCATGGATGGCCTTGTAGGTGTGCACATTTACCTGGGGAAGAGATGGCACCAGGATGCACTGTGGGAAGAAGGCAAGCCGGTGGAGGGAGTGATGCTCTGGGCAGTGTTCTGCTGAGAAAACATGAGTCTGGCCATTCATGCGGCTGTTACTCTGATACATACCATCCATCCATTATCTGAATCGCTTATCCTGCTCTCAGGGTTGCGGGGATGCTGGACCCTATCCCAGCAGTCATCGGGCGGCAGGCGGGGAGACACCCTGGACAGGCCGCCAGACCATCACACAGGGCCGACATATACACACACACACACACACACACACACACACACACACACACACACACACACACACACACACACACACACACACACACACACACACACACACATTCACACCTAGGGGCAATTAAGTATGGCTGATTCACCTGACCTACATGTCTTTGGACTTTGGGAGGAAACCGAAGCACCCGGAGGAAACCCACGCAGATGCGGGGAGAACTTGCAAACTCCACACAGAGGACGACCCGGGACGGCCCCCAAGGTTGGACTACCCTGAGGCTCGAACCCAGAATCTTCTTGCTGTGAGGTGGCCGCGCTAACCACTGCACCACTGTGCCGCCCTTTGATACATACCACCTACCTGAACACCACTGCAGACTAGGTACACCCCTTCATGGTGTGTTCCGTGATGGCAGTGGCCTCTTTCAGCAGGACAATGCGCCCTGCCACACGATGTGAACATGCGTGATAATCTCATCACAAATGACTGCCTGAAACAGGATAAATAAGAAAAATCCTTTTATTTACAAACGCCATGCATTCACACTCAGCATGCAAACATCTGACCTATGAAATGGAGCCCTGTAGCCAGTTTCACCAGCAGAGCATAAGTAAGTTCAATCTTCACCTAGTTTGACCGTAAATCGGCACTACGTTCAAGTTTACGGACAGCTAAAAGTTATACCGTTGCACTAAATCACATATGTTCAATGTGGACTTACACCTAACACTAAGTAGGTGCAAGGTCCACTGTAAAAAAAATAGATAATATGGCTTTTCGGTTTGAGCAAGTGGAAAACCCGCTGCAAAATGAAGACAATAAAGGAAGAGTCGGTTTACGTAGGCAACGAGTTCTTACAACAGATTAATCCGCTAGGCCTCTGCAACGACGTTGATTTATATTGGCCACAGATTTCGGCACACAGAAATTCAATAAATAACGGACCTCCTTTCCACTGCCTTAAAGCACGACATGGACAGGAATGCAAATAGTAAATCGAACGACAGAGCCCTACATCAGCCTCACGGTACACTTCTTGAATCAAGAGTTTGAACTGAAAACACGATGTCTACAGACAGACCGTTCCCCGCAGAACAGCCCAGGGAAACCATCGCATGTGGACTACATAATATACCATCCATCCATCCATTATCCAAACCGCTTATCCTGCTCTCAGGGTCGCGGGGATGCTGGACCCTATCCCAGCAGTCATCGGGCGGCAGGCGGGCAGACACCCTGGACAGGCCGCCAGCGCAAGTCATAACGTCATCAAAATATTGAACATCACACATCGCACATTTATTGCACATTTATCATTTATTTTATTTATTATTTCTATTCATTATTATCATTATTTATTTTTATTTGATTATTTTTATTCTAATTTATTTTTTATTTATCATTATTTTATTTATCATTTATGTTACATGTTATCACACATCGCATGTTTTCCTCATATCATGCAGGCCTGGGAAATATCAAGGAGGGGGATGCTGAGAGAATGGGTCAGTATGATTGCGAGAGAGGCTGTGTTGGATGAGGAGGGAGAGATCGAAATGTATGTGGGAGAAGGAGAGAGGAGAGCGAGTCTGATAGAGTGTGAAGACGAAAGTGAAGTACAGATGTTTAAGAGGGGAAGAAGTGAGAAGACCGGCTGCGGAGAAAGTGTGGGAGAGGGTTATGAATGAGATGGATGTAGGGAGGCTATGGAGGAATCTGGGAGTGAAGTGGAACAGTGCTGAATGTGAGAATTTTGACTTTTTATTGAGGCACAATAGGGAGTTCAATAATGTAATGATCAGTAAGTTTGATTTGAATGTGAAGAAAGAATGTGATGTGTGCGGTGTGGGAGAGGAAGCATTCATGCATAAGTTTGTTGAATGTTGTGAGCTGGAGGGACACGTTGAAAATGAAGGAATTAATAAGTAGAAATCGGAGAGGTGGGTTTGTTTACAGAATGGAATGGAGAGGATTGCGGTTGTTTGGGGTGGCTGGCAAAGTGAACGGATGTAATGTTAATTTATTAAATGATGTCTCAAGCCATGCAAGGTTTGCTGTCAAGCTAAGGAGGAGTATAGCCCATTACGAAAAGAGGAAAGCTGAGGTATGGAATATTTTTAGGAGTACAGTGGAAATAGATGTTAATATGTTGTGTGGTTATGTTTGATCATGAATTGCTTGTTTCTTTCTGGAGCCGTGCATTACCATGAGCGGAATAAATAATAATGACATGAAATGTTAGAGAAGGAGAGTTTGTTGGTGGATTTGTAGAGGGCAGCACTTCTGTTGTGATTGGGGAAAGAGGGAGGGTGATGTTGGATTTTGGTTAAACAGTATACTGCGTGTGGTATATGTGTATTTTTTGTTTGATTTCTTTGATTTGGTGGTGGGGAGGGGGGTCTGTAGGATGGAAGCCAGTCCAAGGCCCGCAGGTTACCTCACTATTTTCTGTTTTGTCTACCTGTGTTGTAATCTTTGATTCTGTAGAGTTTAATGGGTTTGTGAAAATGTTTTATTTCCCTATTGGTTTGGTATATGTGTGTTGTATTTTGAATGTTTTTTTTTCTTCTTCTACAGAATAAAAGAGAGAGAGGGGGAAAAAAGCAGGTGGTCACAATGTTTTGGCTTATCGGTGTACATTTGTGCACATTTGTAAATTTGGATTATCACATCTCACCACGGAGATGAACAAAAGAGAGCAGGGATGAGCGCCTCACAAGTGGATAATGACATGAAGACAAATGGAATTGAGCTGGAATGAGAGAAAATGGGCTCATCTGGAGTAATGGCACCCTGGGCAGACATTTCCTAGTTGAAGCCTGAGGTCTCCAGTGTAATTAGACAGATGGGTACACTTCCAGAACTGACAAAATAAAACAAAGCTTTTAAGCTTCATCACTCAAAATTGTAAATGGAGTAGGAGGAACTGTGACTATTTCAGGCTTGGCAGTCTATCTCTGTCTGTCTATCTGTCTATCTGTCAATCAATCAATCAATCAATCAATCAATCAATCAATCAATCATTCAATCAACCAACCAATCAACCAACCAACAACCAACCAACCAACCAACCAATCAATCAATCAATCAATCAATCAATCAATCAATCAATCAATCAATCAATCAATCAATCAATCAATCAACCAGACTGACTGACACTCACTCTCTCTCTCTCTCTCTCTCTCTCTCTCTCTCTCTCTCTCTCTCTCTCTCTCTCTCTATCTATCTATCTATCTAGTTTTGAGGTACTTCAGTGTCAGCGTCTTTACAGTATGAGATTTATCAAGGACATTCAACAGGAGTAAAGTCCAGTCAAAATACTGTACAAGAGTTAGAGAAGAAGTACTTCTACATGTACAGACATAATAGTGGGCTTTTGGATGCATAATGTTGTGTTGGTTTGTTACCTGACACATAAACAGACATGGAAATAGTCAAATACTCTACAAATTAATTTACCCTGGTTAGCCCTGTTTCCTGCCACCCACTGACAACTCAGTATTAGTCAGCTAACAACATACTGATGTTACACCAAAGTCAAGGGGAAACAAGGTGGCAGAGTTCCAGTGTGTGTGTGTGTGTGTGTGTGTGTGTGTGTGTGTGTGTGTGTGTGTGTGTGCGTGCGTGCGTGCATGTCAAAGGATCAATGTGGGGAGCGAAACACTTTAGCCTTTAGTCTTAAGGTCGGCACTTTGATCACACACACATTACCGCCAGGAAACACACTGCCAAAGTGGATTCGGGGCTGTTTCACCTCGCCATGTTGTGTAAAACTAATACATTCGTGCTACATTTCGATCAACAGCAGATGAGCGGGTGAACTCCATCCAAAGCGAGAGAGGCAGAAATCATAATAAACCCCAACACAATCAATTAGGAGCGCAGTAGATGTGTGTGTCTTTGCTGGCCAGGTTATACCGTGTTTACACAAGAATTTCATCTCCGGTCTTCTGTGATCCAGAATGGCTTTCAGCTTTCGTGATACAGAAAACAAGGACAGCTGATTCCATGATTCATATGAAATTGTCTTTCATCCCTAAAAATAAAAAAAAATATTACGCCTGTTTTGGTTGAATGGTCTTTTTTTTTTTTAATTGTTACGCCAAATTCTCTTCTAAGTGAGTGTTATTGGGTTAGGTTGACATTCATCACACTGCATTGGCCGGTGCGACTTTTTCCAGACTCAAGACCACATTGGAAAAAAATCAAAGACATCTGCTCAATGTGCAAACAAATATGTTAAATACAAATTGAATCCCAACATGGAGTCACGTTATACTTGGCCAATTACCCCACTCACGGACATGCCTCCTCGGATACATGTGGAGTCACCAGCTGCTTCTTTTCACCTGGCAGTGAGGAGTTTCACCAGGGGGACATTCCCCCCCAGTTCCCCCGCCCAAACCGACCAGAGGAGGCGCTAGTGCAGCGACCAGGACACCAACAGTGTCTGCAGGGACGCCCGACCAAGCCGAAGGTAACACAGGGATTCAAACCGCCGATCCCCGTGTTGGTAGGCAATGGAATAGACCGCCATGCCACCCGGATGCCCAGAGTCTGATCTCTTGAGCGGTGGGCTTAAACGGGTAAAGGGGTCCGAGCCATCGTGGCTCATACAGCACAGGTTTTGAACAAGTCTGCATCTTTCTGGTCAGGTTTTCACATTTGGGTTTATGGTAAAAGTTAAGAAATTAGCTATACGGGGAGAGAAGTGTCACATATACATACCGAGTAAACTTTATTACCAATTAAACATCCAATGCTGAGGAATATGTGCTGTTTTTATGAACTACTGTTCATGTACAACTTGTCCTGGGGTCCGAATTGTAAATTCCAAGAGTCCATTTTAATGTATGTTTGAAGTAATAGCCAGACGGATTTCTGATGGAGACTATTAAGTAAAAAAATAAAAAAAGTAAAAAAGAAAAGAAAAAAACTCACCATAAAAAACCTAACAGGAGAAGGCGTCCAGATGTAGGCTATGGGATGTTGGAAGAGAGGCAGCCTCAGTGGACTTTAATGAGAGATATTTCTGTGGGATTTCTGCGCTAATTACCCCCCTCCCCCCTCCAATATATCCCAGGCCCACTAGCTTCTCTCCTTTTCTGTTACTTGAAAAACCCTACAAGCCCTCAGGAAGGCAAGAATGGGCATCATCCTGCCGCTCAGAAAACCTGGGAATGACGGTCATGATGCATCTGGGTAGCGTAATGGTCTATTCTATTGTCTACCAACACAGGGATCGCCGGTTCGAATCCCCGTGTTACCTCCGGCTTGGCTGGGCGTCCCTACAGACACAATTGGCCGTGTCTGCGGGTGGGAAGCCGGATGTGGGTATGTGTCCTGGTCGCTGCACTAGTGCCTCCTCTGGTCAGTCGGGGCGCCTGTTCAGGGGGGAGGGGGAACTGGGAGGGAATAGTGTGATCCTCCCATGCGCTACATCCCCCTGGCGAAACTCCTCACTGTCAGGTGAAAAGAAGCAGCTGGGGACTCCACATGCATCGGAGGAGACATGTCTGCAGCCCTCCCCGGATCGGCGGAGGGGGTGGAGCAGCGACTGGGATGGCTCGGGAAGAGTGGGGTAAATGGCCAGATACAATTGGGGAGAAAGGGGGGGGGGTGGATAAAAAAAAAAGGTAAAAAAGTTCATTCAAATCTGGTGTGACCCTCCATTTGCAGGAAGCTTGGATGAGGATTTCACATCTTCATATTTTTGGGTGGTCGTCCACGACGCTCGGCTTGGGTCGGGCCCTTACCAGTCACTGTGTGTCATTAATAAGGTGGCAGAGCGGAAGTCTACAACAAGTGTGGCAGGTTTCGCGTAACTCCATGCTGTTTTGGGGGCTATAAGGTTGTAAGTACCTCCTTAAACTTATAACAAGGTACATGCCTGCACACTCCCAAATTCCCCAGACAACCAGTTGAAATTAATCCCACATTATGATTATCCCAGCACTGGATCACTTGCAGCAGGCTTCGGTTGAAGTATACCAGTACGTGATGGGTATGCATTAACTCTGTATTTGTTTCTGTGTTTAATTCAGAACAGACTCCGGTTACTCCAGAGAGGTACTTCTGATCTCTTTAGTTATATTGACCGGTTTCTTTAAGCTTCGGTACAACACAATAAATGCAGCATCATGCAGTTTACGGTGCCGGAGCGTGAACCTCAAGAGAGGTTGACGGTGCAACTGTTTGCTTGAATATACATTAAAATTTCCCAGCACTCCTTAACACACAGTAAAATATACTGCTTCAAATAACTTTGAGATCTCTCTGGAAAAAGCCTATTGTGTATCAGTCCGGTGGGCAAAATGACCAATTACTCGTAACATTTCAGGTATATTCCAATTAGGGACAAAATAAGTAAAATTATCACTGGGATTCCCCCGGTTAGTTAATCAGCGTTTTTCTGTTCCCTTTTAATACTCGCAGTTTATATCCTGTAATTGGGGAACGCGTTGCCATGTAAGAAAGTAGTTTTCATTGTCAAAATGACATAATTGCTCATTTTAATAATGACTGAGAAACCCAGCGAGAGAATAAAGGCATTGGGGTAAGTTGAGGACCCCGCCAAGGTTGAGGTTGGCAGATTCCACCTCACAATAAAACAGGGGGGGTAACAAATATACTGCAAATTAGCACAGAGTGCCATAAATTCCAGGGTTACGTCATGCTCTTCAGAAAGGTTTTGGACTATTCTCCTGGATTCATACACCCCTTGGGACACGCATTTTTTCATTGCACTTCTATTATGTTATCCTAACAGGCTGATGAGATGGCTCACGACGAATGTTTATGTATTCGTTTCAGCGTTTTTGTAGTTAGCTGAAATTATAATACTCATCACTTCCGCCATTTCCATCATAAATAGACATCGTCTGCGAATTGGAAATATGAGATGGAATTCACTTCAGCAGTTGCAGATATACAAACTGGATACATGGTATAGTAATTATTGCTCATCTGGCAACACTTAATGTGTCTTAAAGGGATTTAACACAATTCGTTGAAAAGTTTGGCCGGCTTCACACAATATAATTGCTGCTGGAGTGCAATGATGTGGGATGACTAACGCGGCTTGTTCATTTGAGGAAATGGCTCATATATGGAAGATCATTTAGTCAGAGCACTGATATAAAAACTGTTACCTTTTCTCAGAGGGCAAAGACAATCATAATTAACCCCGACACGTCCTGAGATGAACACTGAAATAACTATCTGACTCAACACAGCTGTACCAATTATCAGGGCCGCCCATAAGAGGGGAAAATGGGGAAAGCTTTCTGGGGCCCAGTCACTGGGGGAGGGGGGGGCAATAATCATGTTCATCCTAAATATATGCAATAATAATGGCAATACTTGCCACTGAGTGAGATCTGGCTAAACAGATGGACTGTAAAGACATTATAAAGGACTTTGCATTCAGTAAGACAAGGAAGATAGCTGTAGGATGCTCAGGATGTGGTATGAGTCTGTGGTGGCCAGTGCTCTTCTGTTTGCTGTTGTGTGTTGGGGCAGCAGATTGAGGGTAGCGGATGCAAACAGGCTCAATAAACTGATGCACAAGGCTGATGATGTGGCCCAGACAGCAAAATGAAACTGGACCGGATCCGGGCTGGTTGTATCACACAGCATGTGGCGTGGAGCCACAAAACAGATCTGCCCCACTGTCTTTTTGTACAACGGGCCAATACCGGCGTGGATCTGGCTCATGGATCTGTACCAGCTTTGGGCCGTAACTGGCCCAGATCCATGCCATAGCTGTGAGCTTAAAAATGGGATCCAACTTTAGGAGGCCACACTCTGGCCAGAGGCGCAGGGCGGTCTAGGAGCGGATGTGATTGCTATAATGATCTGCAGGAATCAGCGCACAGGTGGGGGGCAGTCTATGGGCGGATGTGATTCCTATGCAGATCTGCTGGGCTGTGGGAAGATCCGACCCAGTGTCAGGTGATATGGGGGGGGGGGTGGAATTGGATTCTCTGGTGGCGGTTTCTGAGAGGAGGACACTGTTGAAATTATGTGCCATCGTGGACAATGTCTCCCACCCACTCCGTGGCATGCTGGTTAGGCACAGAAGTACTTTTAGTAATAGACTCATTCTGCCGAAATGCATTACAGAGCGCCACAGGAGGTCATTCCTGCCTGGCCATCAAACTTTACAACTCCTCCCTCGGAGTATCAGACACTCGGAGTTAATGGTCATTGGACTGGCCCTTTGACTTATTTTACCCTGTTGGGTTTTGTTTGTGCTGTTTGGTTTGGTGCTGCAGTAGTGCAGTATAGATAGTGCACCATGCTTGTTGATATATTTTGTTCTTATTTCCATTTCTTATTTTATCTTTTATTTCTATTTTTTTCTGTTTTTCTTGTTTCTATTTGTTTTTATTTTCTTGTTATCTTGTATCTTGTTAGTTTTTAGTTTTTTCTTACTAGCGCTTGAGTGTCTGTAATAAAACCCAATTTCCCCTCGGGGATGAAAAAAGTATTCTGATTCTGGTTCTGTATAAGAGGCAAAGATGAAGCCATAAGGTAAGAAACTGCATTTTCGACTAAGAAATGTGTGGTGTAAGTGTAGCAGATCTTTGTATACCTTGCTGTATTTAAGTGTGTCAAAGAGTTTTATGATGGGGTGTGTGTGTGTGTGTATATATATATAGAACTCTGACACACAAACACACCAAGGTCAACAAAAATCTGCTACACTTACACCACATTTCTTAGTAGAAAATGCAGTTTCTTACCTTATGGCTTCATCTTCATCACACACCGTGTGTGCGCCTGTACCTATGTAGCCCTTGTTAGTGAGTAAATCTCCCTCGGTTTACATGTATGTGTTTAGAAGGAGAGAGAGAGCATGTGCATGTGTTGATATGAGTGAAGCAGATCGGGGTGGGGGGGGGGGGGTCAGTAGACTTTTTCAGGAACCATTTCTGTGTGCAGGCCTGCCAGTTATAGGTGAGTTGATAACAATTGGTTTTCAGGATGCAGCAGTGTTTGACAAGGCAGACAGTAGACTGTATACTTAAAACAATACATTTAATGTTGACTTATTATTGTCAGAATGATTTGTATCTGAATTTTACTTTTTTTTTTAAACAATATGTGACAGTATGTGTGAGCTCATCTTTGGTAGCTGTTGGCTGCCAATTGCCCTTTGCGTCTCTCAAACTGACACAATTGTTTTTTTCTTTTCTTTCTTTTTGTCCAATATGTTGTCTTAACTGATTTAGCTGACTTAACTGTGGTTGCAAGTGTCTTAAATCTTCTTGTTACCAGGTCATTTAAATATTTGCATGTTTTATTTTTGTAACTATGTTAAAAAAAAAATCACTCGGTTTGCTTTATGTCTCTCAGTATCTTCCCAGAAATAACCCAAGCAAAAATTACACCATTTTACATGAAGATCCTCTTCTGGAGCCAGCGGTAGGACCCAGTCCAAGTAACTCACATCACCTCATCGCCGCTGAAATTCCTTCCTCCTCCAGCTGATTTACAGTTAAACACACTCTCAGTGTGCTGATAAATCAGGTGGGAAGTTATAGCGTGAGTCAGTATGAAAGTAATGCGGGAATGAGGAACATAATCAAGTGGATGTCAAATTATATGAGGGTGCAGCTCATCATTTCTAATGTCATCCTGACAATGGCAGGCACTTCCTGTCAAACCGCGCAACGATTTTAACCTGACATGAACCACACGTCCCCCGTGTACAGACCATACCAGTAGTTCTGGCTGTGTGAAATAAACAAAATATCACCGCCTCGAGGCCCATGTGTGCCACATGCGCTGCCTTAATTTATAGTCAGAGAAAAGCCTTACTGACACTTTTAGAAAACCCAGTTATACATTATCTGGAGACGTACACATTCCTGCTACTGTACACGCCAACTGGGGAGGAAAGAAGGAATGGCTGGAATCCATTTTGAGGTGTGAGGGGGAGAGGGAGAGAGAGAGAGAGAGAGAGAGAGAGAGAGAGAGAGAGAGAGAGAGAGAGAGAGAGAGAGAGAGAGAGAGAGAGAGAGAGAGAGAGAGAGAGAGAGAGAGAGAGAGGGGACGATCTCACATTACAGTACGGTGTGATGGTGAAGGTTCAAGCGAGGACGCTAGCAGACTGGGGTGAAAGGAGCAGCGATGGGAATGGGTTCATCTAAAGCGAAGCAGCGTTGGCCTGCTGTGTCATGTTAAATCATTGGAATCTCGTTGCCTCCTTGTCACCATCTCAGGTTGTGGTTTTCCACTTAAGAGGATAGAGTATTTGGATTAAACAAACCCTGGTAACAGAGTTTAAATGGAAAGCCATGTAGCGTACCAAAGAAAGCTGAATCAGTTCATCTGGACACAATGTTTATTGACAGATACATTTCATCACTCAGCTAATGCCCCTTTTCCACTACACGGTACTGGCTCAACTCGACTCACAGAGTGTCGTTTTCCATCACCGTAACAGTACCCCTTCAGTGTAGCTGGTCTGCTATTCTGGTGTACTATTCACAGAGGATTGGAGAATAGTTCCAATCACAGCATTGTAAGATGGTGACAGGTGTACTCTTAGGCCCCTCTCCTCAGTTCAGGGACGGCCATACCCTCTTAACATAGATGGCCTCTCTGACTCCCCCGTTCAAACCAGTGTTCCTCCTTATCAAGGATGTACAAAGAGTACACATGGCCATCGAAACTCTAGTTAATGGTCACATCCATATTTGCACATGAAACTGGTCATTAGTTTCGGTTGTTATGCAACAGTATTGTTTATAAGGGTGGGGATACATGCAGTCAGTTGAGACTGAAGATGTCACTTACACCCCTTTTCCACTTCATGGTACCGGCTCAACTCGACTCAACTTTTTCGTTTTCCATTACTGGAAAGTACCGGCATTTTGGTAACTGTTACCACTTTTCTGGTACCATCTTTGTCGAAGTTCCAAAAAAACTGTAGCAGGTACCAATATCAACGCAGACCAGCTACACTGAGGGGGTACTGTTACGGTAATGGAAAATGACACTCTGCGAGTCGAGTCGAGTTGAGCCAGTACCATGTAGTGGAAAAGGGGCATTAGTTGAGTGATGAAACGTATCTGGCAATAAACACTGCATCCAGATGAACTGATTCAACCTTCTTTGATTTTCTTACCTGGATTATTGCACATGCATCAAGACATAGAGCATACAGCATCAGTGGTATGGGTTTTCCTCTCAAACTGAATAACCCGGGGTGTTAGCAAGCATAAAACCCACTGCGTTTGCCTTGAGCAAGGCAGTTTAGAAATAAAGTCAAGCCAGCCACCATGTAATTTTGCGATGCGTTTTTGCTGTGGGTATTACGGTAACATGTGTAACTGATGACATCAGAGTGGATTGTTGCATTAAATAGAATCATTATCTTGGTCAGACTGCTAATGAAATCCAAATGTCTACTTCCAGAGAAAAATTCCAATTGAGATGTTAAGCTGGCCACCTCACCACATAGATGGAAAGTAACAAAGTACATTTACTCAAGTACTTTACTGTACAGTTTTTTTTTGTTTCTCCCAATTTTATTTGGCCAAAGACCCCACTCTTCCGAGCCGTCTCTGTCACTGCTCCACCCCCGCTGCCGATCAGGGGAGGGCTGCAGACTACGACATGCCTCCTCCAATACATGTGGAGTCACCAGCCGCTTCTGTTCCCCTGACAGTGAGGAGTTTCACCAGGGGGACATAGCACATGAGAGGATCACACTATTCCCCCCAGTTCCCCCTCTCCCCCAAACAGGCGCCCTGACTGAACAGAGGAGGCGCTAGTGCAGCGACCAGGACACACCCACATCCTGCTTCCCACCCACAGACACGGCCAATTGTGTCTGTAGGGACGCCCGACCAAGCCGGAGGTAACAGGGATTCGAATCGGAGATCCCCGTGTTGGTATGCAACGCAATAGACTGCCACACCACCCGGACACCCTTTACACTACAGTTTGAGGTACTGGTACTTCACTTGAGTATTACCATTTTGTGAGATTGCTTTTTCCCCACTGCTCACCCACTCGTGAAGCTCTGGAAAAAATATATGTAGATTTCTATATTAGTGAGTCATTTATATTTGGCATTGAATTACACTATAATCTCATCTAGACCGCTTTCAAAAGAAAACTGTGTGATATGAAGTAGACTACCTCTTGCACCCATTCATGAAGATCTGATTGGGCTTTTCAAAATAAAAGCCATATAAGTGCTGTTTTGAATCATGCTATAGACTTAATTCAGTAAAACAGTCTTTGAAAAGAGACAGTTTTCTTTTAGTAGCAGTATAGATAGACTGTAGCGTAATTCCACACAACACTGAGATGGCTTTGTTTAAGAAAATCCAGATCAGACTTTCCTAGAATTTCGCGAGTGGTTACATGAGGTGGTCTACTTCATATGTCAAATGAAACTTTTCCATGGAAGCAGACAGCTTTCTTTTAAAAGCAGTGTAGACAGGAATATAGAGTGATTCAATGCAAATTTTAGATGACTCCAAACATTGAAAGCTACATCATATTCCCCAGAACATCCCGGGTGGGTGTGTGAGGTGGCCTGCTTAGCATCACTATTGGAATTTTTCTTTGGAAACAGTTCATTTCGCTTTCCGGTCTGACCAAGGTCATAGCATTATTGATACAACAAATCATAAATGATACACAGAAAATATGTTACCCGTAGTAAAATTGCATTGCAAAATTACAAGGCAGTTGGCTTGACTTTATTTTTAAAATGGTGGCTGGCTTGACTGCCTTTAAATGTTCAGGGGGGTGCAGGTCGGTGCACCGAACCTGCCATCTCATCTCACCGGTGCAGAGGAGAATTGCAAACTGAAATGGAAATCAAATTAAAAGCAGGTGCTTTCGACTGCAACATGGGGCACACACACAACTTTTGAAGGAAAAGTTGGAGGAAAAGTTAGTCCTGGATGTAGACGGTGATAATTCAGGAGTAATCAAAAGAAGAACTGACTTTGTTACTGAGAGTAATTCCCCTAGCATGAACCTTCTTCCAATTTCATGGTAATAAACTGCACTATATTATACCTTGTCGTTTTTACGGCTGTTTACCAGTTGCTAACTTGTTCCAATAGTGCGACACGGAGGCCTGTTGTTGCTTTTATTGTGTTACAGTTAATGGTTTTTCATTTCATTCAACCGTGTGATGACAGCAATTTTGGACCCAATGATAAAGACAGCAAATAAGAAACACTATGTATTACAAGGCCTAATGAACCACAGGGTTACTTATTTGGCAAGGCTGGGCCATTTATTTCAGTGAAACTGTAATAAAGCATACAGACAAATCCAGGCTTGCTCTGCTTGTTGACTGTGTGTTCACTGTTGTAGCCCCGCTCACTTATTATTCAACATTGAGATAAACGACTGTGTTAAAGGTTCAAAGGTGGAAGGACAAGATAAGAACATCTGAAGGCCAGCGCCCGGGGAAGAGAAAACAAGGTCCACAGTATTCAGTGGAAACTTGGACTTTACATAGGAAAAAATGAACGACCTGATTGTGCCCACTAGGCAAATCATGAAGTTTCTGAATATCGCGAATACTACATTGGTGTCTGATTACAGGGCACAAAGGCAGCAATGCTGACTAGCCATCGAGATAGCAGACCTGTCTCCATCTCGCACCAGAGTCCAAGCCGGCAGATGTGGAGCACGTATAAGTTTTGCTGTGATAATATCGGACGAGGCTCGTTTGAAGTTATCTTAAAGACTTAAAAGGCTGGGAAACAATATGCAACCAGCATATGGTGGTGATTCTGCTGGTGGTGAAGGACACCATGGGAAGGCCTTTGGACAGACGGACATGATTATAATTTGGTGTTTGCCATCCTACTTTGATTAACTGTCTCATGGTACAGTATTCCCAACCCTTCAGGGCTCAGTTCTTTCCAGAACTGTGTGCTGTGTTGCATGTATGTAAAAATCTACACGGTAATGGAATATTGATTTACATAATACATGTTAATGAATACATACTGTCCTATTATAACTGTGAGGTCCTGTGCTGTGTGTGCCAGTGTTTTTGTCAATGTCATACTTGATGTTCCCCCCCTCCTTTTTCTCCCCAACTGTATCTGGCCAATTACCCCACTCTACCAAGCTGTCCCAGTTGCTACTCCACCCCCTCTGCTGATCCGGGGAGGGCTGTAGAATACCACATGCCCCCTCCGATACATGTGGCGTCGCCAGCCGCTTCTTTTTACCTGACAGTGAGGAGTTTCACCAAGGGGGACATAGCACGTGGGAGGATCACGCTATTCCCCCCAGTTCCCCCTACCCCCTGAACAGGCGCCCCGACTGACCAGAGGAGGCGCTAGCAAAGCGACCAGGACACATATCCACATCCAGCTTCCCACCTGCAGACACGGCCAATTGTGTCTGTAGGGATGCCTGACCAAGCCGGAGGTTACACGGGGATTCGAACCGGCGATCCCCATGTTGGTAGGCAACAGAATAGACCGCCACGCTACCCGGATGCGCCCATACTTGATGTTTCTGTCAAACCATTATAATGTGACTGTTGATATTGTGATTAAGAAAAGTGGAAACACCAAAATAAAAAAACAATAAATTCTCTCAAAGTAGATGTTTACATGTTAATAGAGTGATAGTGCAACAACGGGTGATGGAAATTTATTTTGATGGCATAGCAGCTAAACTCAAGTGTTTCTGATGTCACTTTTTTTTTGGGGATTTTTCCCCTTTTTCTCCCAATTGTATTTGGCCAATTACCCCACTCTTCTGAGCTGTCCTGGTCGCTGCTCCACCCCCTCTGCCGACCCGGGAGGGCTGCAGACTACCACATGCCTCCTCCAATATATGTGGAGTCGCCAGCTGCTTCTTTTCACCTGACAGTGTGGACTTTCACGAGGGGGATGTAGCGCGTGGGAAGATCACACTATTCCCCCCAGTTCCCCACTTCCCCCCGAACAGTTGCCCTGACCAACCAGTGGAGGCGCTAGCGCAGCAACCAGGACACATACTCACATTCTGCTTCCCACCCGCAGACATGGCCAATTGTGTCTGTAGACGCCGACCAAGCCGGAGGTAACATGGGGATTCGAACCGGCAATCCCCGTGTTGGCAGGCAACAGAATAGACCGCCACGCCACCCAGACACCCTCAAAATACAGTTTTTAAATGATCATTTGATTTATTGGAGGAAAAAGGTTCTCCAACACACATATCACCAATGTGAAAAAGTTATTGCCCCCCTGAACTTAATAACTAGTTGTGCCACCTTTAGCAGCAACAACTGCAACCAAACGCTTCCTATAATTGGAGATCAGTCTTTCATATCGCCGCGGAGGAATTTTGGCCCTCTCTTCTTTGCAGAATTGCTGTAATTCAGCAACATTAGAGGGTTTGCAAGCATGAACTGCTTGTTTAAGGTCCTGCTACAACATCTTGATGGGGTTCAAGTCAAGACTTTGACTAGTCCACTCCAAAACCTTAATTTTCTTTCTGTTGAGCCATTCTGAGGTGGACTTACTCTTGTGTTCTGGATCATTTTCCTGCTGCATAACCCAATTACGCTTCAGCTTCAGATCACAGACTGATGATCGGACATTCTCATTCAGAAGTTTCTGGTAGAGAGCATAAGCCATGGTTCCTTCAATGATGGCAAGTCTTCCAGACCCCGAGGCAGCAAAGCATCCCCACACCATCACACTAGCACCACCATGTTTGACTGTTGGTATGATGTTCTTATTGTGAAATGCTGTGTTTGCTTTTATGCCAGACATAACAGGACCTGTGTGTTCCAAAATACCTCCACCTTTGACTCGTCTGTCCACAGAACATTATACCAAAAGGCTTGGGGGTCATTGGTGTGCTTTTCTGCAATTGTGAGATGAGCACTGATGTTTCTCTAAGTTAGTGGTTTATGCCTTGCAACTGTTTCATGAATTCCATTTTTGCCCAGTCTCTTTCATATTGTCGAATCATGAGCGATGACCTTAGCTGAGGCTAGAGAGGCCTGCAGTTCTTTAGATGTTGGCCTGGGTTTTTTTGTGACTTCCTGGATGAGTCGTCAATACGCCCTTGGAGGAATTTTGGCAGGCTGGACACTCCTGGGAAGAGTCACCACTGTTCCAAGTTTTCTCCATTTGGAGACAATGGCTCTCGCTGTGGTTCGTTGGCATCCTTCAGCCTTAGAAATGGCCTCGTAACCCTTTCCACTCTAATATATCTCAACTTTTTTCCTCATCTCTTCTGGAATTCCTTTTGTTGGTGCCATAGTGTGCTGCTTGTTGAGACCTTGCAGCCTTCTTCACATTGATGATAAGGTTTTATTTAAGTCATGTTTAGATTCAGCTGGGCTGGCAGCAATCAAGCCTGGGTGTGTCTGCACTAATTTAATCCAGTGATCAATTACGTTTGGTTAATTGGTTGACTGAGTAACTAAGGGGGCAAGTACTTTTTCACACAAGGTCATTTAGTGTTGGACAACTTTTTTCCTTAAATAAATAAAATTATCATTTACAAACTGAATCTTGTGCTTACTCATGTTATCTTTGTCTGATATTACATTTTGTATGAAGAGCTGACACAATTAAGTGTGACAAATATGCAAAAATAGAGGAAATCAGGGGGGGGGGGCTAATATTTTTCACAGTACTGTAGATCTTATAGAGCCTATTCTCCATTTTTTCCCTCTTGGATGTTTTTGATGGTATTGTTTTGTCATGGGCCACAACGGAAATTAATCACCCTCATGCAGGTTCAGACATTGGCATACGAGGTGTTGTTTCTTGCAGCACTACAAATGTTATTTACACATGTTGCATATCTCGTTTCATGGTCTTTTCACCTGTTTTACATCAACAAAACCGCTCCAACCATTAGCAAACACAGGTGATGTGCACAGTCCGGTGGCCGCCCACTTTAAATGAGCAAGTCACATCATCAGTGCATATTTAGATATATTGGTAATGAGAGGGTGGAGAGGCCGCCTAGAGGTGGGGATCATAATAAAAGTCTTTTACAGCAGGGGCATCCGGGTAGCGTGGTGGTCTATTCCGTTGCCTACCAACACGGGGATCACAGGATTGAATCCCCTTGTTACTTCCGGCTTGGTCGGATGTCCCTACAGTCACAATTGGCCGTGTGTGCTGGTGGGGAGCCAGCTGTGGGTATGTGTCCTGGTCGCTGCACTAGCGCCTTCTCTGGTCGGTCGGGGCACCTATTCAGTGGGGAGGGGGAACTGGGGGGGAATAGCATGATCCCCCACACGCTACGCCCCCCTGGCGAAACTCCTCACTGTCAGGTGAAAAGAGGCAGCTGGCAACTCCACATGTATCGGAGGAGGCATGTGGTAGTCTGCAGCCCTCCCCGGATTGGCAGAGGGGGCGGAGCAGCAACCAGGACGGCTCGGAAGAGTGGGGTAATTGGCCAAGTACAACTGGGGAGAAAAAAGGGGGGAAATTAAAAAAAACGTATTTCAAGGAATCCTCTTTGATTCTCTTAACACCATGTCTCTTCATGATTTAAATAAAGAGTTTGATGTTAAAGGATGTTCAAGTGTTAATCATGTTTGAGAGCAGTATTGAGTTACCCTGTAAAACGTCGGTGCCATAAAATGAAGCCAGTGAGTAAAATGATATTATACACAATGGCGAGAACTATGAAAACAAGGCTTAGCTGTAAAAAGGTTTTCCTTTATCGGTAGCTACTTCCAACATGTTTTTCCTCCTCATTAGCGGCCCCTAGTGTTCACGTGGGAATACGTACCCAACGTCATCACACACTAGAATATATAATGCATAATAGGCTATTAAATACTTTTTCTTTGCACTCTTTGACAAGTATATATTCTAGTGGAGCTACATACCATGTGTTTTATTGCAAAGTTTGTATGTTTCACTTTGGGTATTACCTCACTGCAGTGTACTTGTTTGTCATATGGACATATACGTAGTATGTAAACATATTCTGAGTCAGGGTGGTTCATTGGCTGGGAAGCGATTTCCTGCTTCGGTGGTGTTTAGGTGTACCAGTGACAACCATAGACAGAGCATGGTTCATAATTATGTAACTACGTATTAAACACACAACTTTAACTGTATAAGATATACATGCAAGCCCAAATATTGTGCTAGGATACTTTTCACTGGTTCTGATTTAGTTGTGGCTATTAAGTTCTCCAGCTAAGAGGTTTAGACGTGTACTAGACTTTCATTTACGACCCAATTTAGCCCAGTTTAAGAAGGTTGCTCGGTTGGTAACTGCCAGGCTGCTAGTCTCGTCCACCGTAGAGAGAAATATATACAATCACTGGCGGTGATTAACAGATCAAAGCCTTATTAACTACCAGTCCAAAGAAGACTCCTCTGGCTTTACACAACCAGAAGTCACCAGATGCCATATTGATTGGGCCTCCGTGTGATGAAGTTTGGCACTTGACCGAGGTATTGCTTCGCTTCAAGTCGTTACCACTTCCGTCCTTGTGCTTTTTTCAGTGCTGCAAAGTACACATTTTCTACAGACACTTCTCCGCGAGTTAACACCAGTTCCCTATTTTTTGGTCCGAGCAGAAATCTACTGAGTGGCTCTGCTCAAGTTGTGCAGCCATAAGGAACAAAGACACCATGGGATTTTAATTCCCGATGTGCCTGGGAAAACGTGAAGAGCACACTAAGAAGCCAGACCTCCGTGCTGCCTCTTTTCAGTCCCCCTTTGCTGGAGATTGTGCCAAAATCCGAATGAAAAGCTCATTCTGTTTTTTTCCAAACAACGAAGGAAGAAGTGCACGCTTGCTCGCTGTACCCAGAAAACCCCTTAAAGCTCCAATCAGAATCCCAGCGTCCTCCTTTATGAAAAAGCAACATACTCTGAAGACTGTGGGGACCAATTTGGCTTAGGGTGTAATGCTTTCATTATTTAGAATGCAAGCCGTGGAAAGCAATGGTGTATTACAGCACTGACCTTTGAAATATTCACACATATCCGCATAAATGATTCTATTATCTGGCTTTGTTTGGGCCTCGTGATATTTTCCAGAAACAATAGACTGGACCCCTGCAAGGTGCACCATTAGTTATTGCTGAGCTTTGACATGCATTGCTTTAATTTAACACATGAATTTAGAATATGAAGAGGCATATATTCAGGGAACATGACTCCAAAATAAAAGTCAACTGTATTTGCAGTGTGACCATTTATTTCAGGATTGCACGTTTTACATCAATTCCGGTATTCATACATGTCCTCCTAGACAGGAATTTCAGGAAGTGCATCCGATAAATCCCAGCAAGAGACCTTTTAAAGTGGCGTGTCGTTTCATTCTGACGCCAATATCTGGGATTCTGGATCAATCCATATTTCTAATTAAAAAGGTTCAACACATCCAGTGGTATTTTAGGACTATTTTGCTTTTGATTACACCATTATTATGGATTTCTTAATCTGTTGAGGTGAATTCTGGATGCCTTTGCAATGGGGGGGGGGTTTAAAATATATATATATAAAACTAGAATTACCTATCTTCCTTTATATCACCGTTTCACAACTGTCCCTGCTGACTGTGCCTTTGTCTCATGACGATATCAGATGTGTATATTACCTCCATCTTTAAAGATGCAAAGAGAAGTACTGAAATCATGATGTGTCTACCTACTCTGAAAAAAAAATGTCTCTGGTGAGCCACGTTGCAGGCTGGGTGAGTTCTGGCTCTCAGAAAAAACTGCTTTGTCACAGAGGGACGATGCAGCTTGCACACCACAGCTGCAGCCCAGCGTGTCTTAAACACATCGTGAGTCATTTTAACATCTAGTAACTCAACCATGTGTCTGTCCATACGGTCCATAAGGATTTACTAAATGATTTGCAAACATCAACCAAAAGCCCAATCCATGTTTCTATCAATGAGAAAGTATCCGAGAGGTGGCTTATGAGCTGGATTTCTTTCTTTTGTTTTGTTTTCTAGCTATTCCTTACCCCCTCGGCCTTCGTCACAATGACAAATACAATTAGCACAACGCCACATTACTGTGCAGCTGTTTGCCTGGAATTTGTAATGCTAGTACCTGACACGGGATGCCATTGAAGCTAACGCAGAGTTTATCCCTGCCTGGAACGTCTCCTGTGACTAGTCGAGGTGTATTGCCAGAGGACAGATAAATGGCGAAAGGACACATCAGTAACTAACTTTTTACGGGCAGGAGTATTGGAGACAGTGAGCAAACCTTGAAGAAATGCACTTGAGTAATAAAGGGTGATTTAGTATATTAAGAATAGCTTAGGAATGTTGTGTTACTCGTGATGTGCTGAGTTGGCTTGTGCTGTGTTCAGTTGTGTTGTGCTGTTCTGGTTGTGCAGTGTTGTGTTGTGTTGTGTTGTGTTGTGCTGTGCTGTGCTGTATTGTATTGTGTTGTGTTGTTCTGGTTGTGTTAGATTGTGTTGTGTTGTGTTGTGCTGTATTGTGCTGTGTTGTATTGTTTTGAGTTGTGTTATGCCCATGCTGTGCTGTGTTGTGTTGTGTTGAGTTGTGTTGTGCTGTACTGTATTGTGCTGTGCTGTACTGTGTTGTGTTGTTTTGAGTTGTGTTATGCCCATGCTGTGCTGTGTTGTGTTGTGTTGTGTTGTGTTGTGTTGAGTTGTGTTTTAAGTTGTGTTATGTTGTGCTGTGTTGTAGTGTTGTGTTGTTTTGAGTTGTGTTGAGTTGTGTTATGCCCATGCTGTACCGAGTTGTGTTGTATTGAGTTGTTTTGTGTTGTGCTGTATTGTGCTGTCTGGTCTTGTGTTGTACTGTGTTGTGTTGCTTTGAGTTGTGTTATGCCCATGCTGTGCTGTGTTGCGTTGTGCTGAGTTGTGTTGTTCTGTGTTGTTATGTGCTGTGTTGTGCTGTGATGCATTGTATTGTGTTGTATTGTATTGTAATGTGCAGTGCTGTTCTGTGTTGAGTTGTGCTGTTTTGTGTTGTTTTGAGTTGTGTTGTGTTGAGCTGTGTTGTGCCGCGTTGTGTTGGAATTTGCAATGCTGTGCTACACTGTGTCGTATTGTGTTGTTGTGTTGTGCTGGTTTGTGTTTTGCCAAGTCGCCTGCCCTCACATGACCTGGCCCACTGGGAGACTTAAGGATGGCTCACGCCCACACACACACACACACACACACACACACACACACACACACGTGGCAGACACAAGCACACATATGTACAAACACAGAGCCTCTTGCCAGCTAAATTAAGACACACACAGAAACTCCAACTGGACGAGCAAAAAGCTAAAATGTAATCACCTCTGAGGGGATTTCTCTTTCTGTCTTTCACTTCCTTTGTCTCTCTCTCTCTCACACACACACACACACACACACACACACACACACACACACACACACACACACACACACACACACACACACACACACACACACGTGGCAGACACAAGCACACATATGTACAAACACAGAGCCTCTTGCCAGCTAAATTAAGACACACACAGAAACTCCAACTGGACGAGCAAAAAGCTAAAATGTAATCACCTCTGAGGGGATTTCTCTTTCTGTCTTTCACTTCCTTTGTCTCTCTCTCTCTCACACACACACACACACACACACACACAGATACTTCTATGTCATAGCAGCAGGGTGGAGGTCGAGTATTAGCACAGACACACAGATATGAAGCAGTAGTTGGGGGATAGAGCTCTCTCTCTCTCTCTCTCTCTCTCTCTCTCTCTCTCTCTCTCTCTCTCTCTCTCTCTCCATGATGGAGGGATTGTGCGTCTCCCCTCTCTCATATTCCTCAGCTCTTCCTATTCCTCCAGTATGTGGCATGGCTGCTTGTAAAGTCCTTCCCCGCCCTGACATGACTTTCAGACTGGCATGCTAATTGAAAACAGCACTGCTCCCCCAGTTCCTGCCTTTTTAACTCCCTCACATAGACAACACACACACACACACACACACACACACATACACACAGAGTCAGACATAGTCTCACTGTAAAACAGCAACACACACACACACACACACGGAGAGACTCCTCTCCTAGAATAGCATTATTAGCTGCACAGTAAAATTGTTCTTTATACCCAATTTAGCATTTTAAAATATAAACCCGGGGTGCGTTGCCCTGCCCCAGCATATACCTGTAAAGTCTGGCCCTGTGTGGCCTGGAGAGGGAATGAATATAGCCTGCATTTGCCAGGATCCCATTTTGTTTTATTGGCCTGACTATTCAGCACCCTCGTTTGAAAGCTGCAGCAGCAGACTGCCCATGTGCTTCGTACCTTTGTCCATCTGAAATCAAAGGAGGCGACGGCTCCTTTTTCTTTCTGGTGCTTTCGCTTCCTCACCCTGTCTCGTTTCTTTCTGCCTCGCTCCCTTCCTCTCTCTCTCTCTCTCTCTCTTTCCATATGTCCCCTCTCTCTCTCTCTATGTCTCTCTCGCTCTCTCTCCATCTGTCTCTCTCCCTTCCTCTCTTTCTTTCTCCTTCCCTCTCTCTCTCTCTCTGTCTCTCTAGCTCTCACTCTTTCTCCATTTGTCCCTCTATCTCCGTCTCTCTTCCTCCCTCCCCGTCTTGTTCTATGTCCCTCTGTCTCTCTCCCTTCCTCTTTTTCTCCTTCCCCCTCTCTCTCTGTCTCTCACTCTTTCTCCATCTGTCCCTCTGTCTCTCTTCTTCCCTCCCCCGTCTCGCTCTCTCTCTATGTCCCTCTCTTCATCTCTCTCTCTCTCTCTCTCTCTCTCTCTCTCTCTCTCTCTCTCTCTCTCTCTCTCTCTCTCTCTCTCTCTCTTTCGCTCTCTCTGTCTCACTCTCTCCATCTGTCCCTCTGTCTGTCTCTCTCCCTCCCTTGCTCTCTGTCTATGTCTCTCTCTCGCTCCATCCGTCCCTCTCTCTCTCTCTCCCTCTCTCTCCATTTATCCCTCTGTCTCTCTCACTCCTTCTCTGCCCACTTCCCACCTCGAGAATATATTTTGTAACCCCTGGAAAAAAAGGCCACTCATCAGAATGAACACGGAACAAAAACACCAGTCCCACGATGGATGCATCTGTCAGCAGGGTATTTCCCTCGAGCGATCACACACGAAACTGTCAGAATTGCAAAGGCTTTAACGCACATTACAGTCTAATTACACATTCTACACGTTAAGCATGGAAAATGCATTCGACACCACTTGTCAAAGCACTTAAAAACGTTCACTGTAGATATGCCTGCATAACTGAAAGAAGAAAAAAAAACTGCAATAAGCGACCACTCAGGGTATAATGATAGTGTTTGTTTAAAGCCCCTTTTCACAAAAAATGCTGATCTAGCACAATGAAACACGTTTTTTTTAGGTCTATAGTTCCTTTTTGTAATAATTTTGGTCCAAAAAGATGCATACTGAATGTGTTTTTTACAAATTGGTCACACAGCACAACTGAGCACAACTGCTCCTTATCACGTGAGACCTGCGACTTTTACTGTGAAGGTGGTGGTAGGGAGACTTTTACTGTGAAGGTGGTGTGGGGGCTTTCACTGTGAAGATGGTGGAGGCTTTCACTGTGAAGGTGGCGGTGGGGGGGGGGGGTCATGATGTTAGGTGGATCACCCTCTTGTCTATGCACGTGTCGTCCATTCACTATAGTTTCTGTGCTCATAATTATATGTGGTATTTAGACAGTGTCTCAGTACACACCTGTGAAGACACAACAGTAGAAATGGCAGTGTTGCAGAAGAACAACACACACATATGAGCAGATAGCACTATAAACTGCTCCAGAACCAACTTCAAATATTACCATAAACCGCCACTTTGAGAAAATAAAATAATTACAGAGGAAACAATATACGCCATAATATGCTTGAACCCCATATGCCTTGAATGCACGCGTATAGCAGCGGTTCATCGGAGAAATCACCGACAGTAACCTGTGCTACTCGACAACCTATCGGTCACGCCTTGCTTGTCGGGGGGGGGGGGACTGGGAACCGGGGGGAATAGCATGATCCTCCCACGCACTATGTCCCCCTGGTGAAACTCCTCACTGTCAGGTGAAAAGAAGCGGCTGGCGACTCCACATGTATCGGAGGAGGCATGTGGTGGTCTGCAGCCCTCCCCGGATTGGCTGAGGGGGTGGAGCAGCGACCGGGACAGCTCAGAAGAGTGGGATAATTGGCCGGATACAATTGGGGGGAGAAAAAAAGGGGGGGCAGCCAGTCTGTCTGGTTGAAGCCCCATGTCATGGGCATGTGCAGATTTAGCTGCTAAGCAGGGAATAAAAGCCTACAGTTCTTCTGAAAGGATGCTTAGATCCACGTATGGTTGCCATAGATGCACAGGGAACATGAGGTTACAGAGGTGGAGCTCCACTAAAACCAGTCTGGCACAGCTGTAGCAGAGGGAGCAAAACCACTGGTGAAATGAGCCCTTTTGCTCCTGGGGGACCTCTGCCTACCCCATATTTTGCCACTTGATCACACAAAGTAGATGGAGACACTTAATTCACATGTTATTGTTCACTTTTATTAACATTTGCAGCTGGGTAGTGAATAATAGTGACTGTGTTTTTTTCCCTGTGCTTGCCACCAGACTGTAAGTGCTACAGTAAATAGGCCGAGACTGTTTACTGCTTCACAATAGATCTTCCCACCCACACTCCCGAGTCACATCTCTACACCTACCGTTACAGATACACATTCTCGACAGGAAATCTGGAATGTCTTTGCTGGGGAAAAGACGTTTTACTGCTTGGAGATCTATCATGGTGTGTGTGTGTGTGTTGTATTGATATCGACCAGTGTGTTCAACTATTCATTCCCTCAATTCAGATTTTTGTTTGTTTATCCTGGAAGTCTTTTCACCTCAAGAACATGTGTACAAGTACAAGTGTTGTCAGTGTTTTACTGAACACAGTTTGAGCGTAGTATTTTTCACAAGCACCAAACACAAATACTTACTTCAACACGGACGCATTAATTTTCTAAAAACCCTGTCCGTCCCGTGCTGAAAAGCAGACTTTGCATAATTACATTTTAGCTATGAATCTCCACAAGTCCCACAAAAGCAAAATTAAATTGCAATGCCCCCCCCTTTTTCCCCCCAGTTGTATCCGGCCAATTACCCCACACTTCTGAGCTGTCCCGGTCGCTGCCCCACCCCCTCTGCCGATCCGGTGATACTATATGTAGAGTCCCCACTCGCTTCTTTTTACCTGACAGTGAGGAGTTTCACCAGGGGGACGTAGCGTGTCGGAGGATCACGCTATTCCCCCCAGCCCTCCTGAACAGGCACCTTGACTGATCAGAGGAGGCGCTAGTGCAGCGACCATTTGGCTTCCCACCCGCAGACATGGCCAACTGTGTCCGTGGGGACGCCCGACCAAGCCGGAGGTAACACGGGGATTCGAACCAGCAATCCCCGTGTTGGTAGGCAACGGAATAGACCGCTAGGCTACCTAGATGCCCTAAACTACAAAATTGTTTCCCTTACAAAGAGGTAAGGGACATTATTGCCTATTGTAAACATGGATAAATCAAGCTGATAATGAAATTTTTGAGAGAGACAGCGAGAGAGACACAGACAGACAGAGAGAGAGAGAGAGAGGGAGAGAGAGAGAGAGAGGGGGAGAGAAACAGAGAGACAGACAGAGAGAGAGCGAGGGAGAGAGAGAGAAAGAGAGAGAGAGAGACCAGACGTTATGTCTTAGGTTTAGTGTTGCACTGCTGATGTATTTTGTCAGTCACTCAGTCCAGACAGGGTATCTTGAGGCGTCAGTCTCTATCTTTTGGCTTGTCGGGGTATAAGTGACTTAACCACCTATTTAATCATCTTTTGTTTTTGCTGTTAATCCACCCGTCAACATAGTCACACCAACCAGCCTTATTTGGCCACAAGTGGCACAACTAGAAACTCATCTGGTTTGAGTCACCTAAATAGCCCTGTGTGTGTGTGTGTGTGTGTGTGTGTGTGTGTGTGTGTGTGTGTGTGTGTGTGTGTGTGTGTTAGCGTGTTTATGTAGACGCAACTCCAAAGGAGACTTTCAAAGTCCAGAAAGTGTGATATGATAAAGCGTTCGTTTTTTAAAGCGAAGGCCAGTGGCTGACAGAAGGGCAGACGAGACCTCCATAGGAATTCCACAAAGGAAATAAAGCAAAAGTAATCCCTCAAGCTGAAAGGTATGTCCTTTTTCGGGGGTATTTTGACAATCTGGAAAGGGTATGAAGAACTTGAAGCTTTGCTATTAATCAGCATCTCTGCCGTTCCCGACTGCTAACAGAATAAACAAGCCAACTCAGACGTCGCTTAAGGAAACATTTGCAATGCTTGCAACATGCTAATGCTAGCTAATGGAGCGTGCTTGATAAACACACCTCAGAGAAGACGAAGAAAGAAAGCCCCTTTATTTTGTTATTGTGCAAGCTACAGCAAAATGTGTTCTCTGCGTTTAACCTATCCTATTGTATAGGAGCAGTGGGCAGCTGCAGCACTCAGGGACCAACTCCAGTTCTTAATTTATATTGCCTTGCTCAGGGGCACAGACAGGAGTATTAACCCTAATATGTATGTCTTTTTGATGGTTGGGGGAAACCGGAGCACCCGGAGGAAACCCACGCAGACATGGGGAGAACATGCAAACTCCACACAGAAAGGACCTGGGACGGCCTGGGGTTCGAACCCAGGACCTTCTTGCTGTGAGGAAACAGTGCTAACCACTGGGCCACCGTGGCACCAAATAACACCAAACCCATTTTTATAAACAATGCTAACCGACACCGTTGTGTAAAAAATTGGCCGAGAATGTCACTGCAGATCTGTTTTACCAGTCTTCCATTTTTTAAGCATTATGTATAAGTTCTCATCTCATCACATCTCATCTCATGAGATGAGTATGTATAAGTTAGGCCAAGGGGCACGGTTAGTGAGTTAAGCTAGGGCGGCACAGTGGTGCAGTGGTTAGCGTGGTCGTCTCACAGCAAGAAGGTCCTGGGTTCGAACCCCGGGATAGTCCAACCTTGGGGGTGATCCCAGGTCGTCCTCTGTGTGGAGTTTGCATGTTCTCCCCATCTCTGCGTGGGTTTCCTCCTGGTGCTCCGGTGTCCTCCCACAGTCCAAAGACATGTAGGTCGGATGAATCGGCCTTATTAAATTGTCCCTAGGTGTGAATGTGTCGGCCCTGTGATGGACTGGCACCCTGACCAGGGTGTCGCCCCGCCTGCCGCCCAGTGACTGCTGAGATGGGCTCCAACATCCCGTGACCCGAATTTGGATAAGCGGCTTGGATAATGGATGGATCAGCTGAGGGGCCTAGCGGCACAACATATGTACATAGCCTCAAACCGTTGCTCTGAGTTCTTTGGCAAAACTTGGCGAAGTTTAAATCTTTATTAACTGACATCATATGACAAGCATTTTTCATCAAATTGCCAGCAGCTGTAGGTTGGACGATAAATGATTTGCCATGAAAGCGTGAAATGGAAAATACTTAATTTGGAAGACAACAAAGTGAAAGTTTAAAGGTTTCGCTCAAGTCTGAGTACCTCGAATCTTTACTTGTGTATTGCGCAGCATTTGAGTAAAAGTACCAAAAGTCCCCCCTCCACCCTTTGGCAAAGTCTGACTCTCGGCTTGGACAGCGACTATAAATGCGAACGCATGTGTTTCACTCTTTATTTTAGAAGCTCTGGTTTAGCCAGCAGGCTGTTAAATGCCGCAGCCGACCATCAGTGGTTCTGGTCACCAGGAAATGTTATAGAGGAGCTCCAACATTCCTCTGACTCAGAGGCATGGTTGCATGAGTGTGCAACCTACGGTCAGAAGACACAGAGGGAAAAACATTGTGAATTCGTCCAAGACAAACACAGAATATTGCTTTCTGCTGTGAAACCCTTTGCTATAATTGTAGGTTTTTTTTGTCCTTTTTGTTAAATTCTCGTGTGATATAAGTGGCACCAAAGTCACGGAAGATAAACAAGGCGAGTTGTGTTGGTGCCGTGCTCGATCTACTCGAGTGAGCGTAATGTTCATTGTGATTTGAAAAAAAAAAAGACTTTCAGCAACAAAAAGTTCACAACAACGTCTGCCGTCGACCCATTTAAACAAACCCCAGTAGTGATAATGCAGTCAAGTACACTATCTGATTCTCGGTGCTCTCATACTGTGGTGTTCAACTTCAATACGGAGTATTATTTTTCAGCTCTTGCCTTAAATATCATTTTGGAAATTGTTATAAATGTGGGTTGTTTTTTATTTTTCAGAGTCCGTCCAATCACACAGAACCTTCTCCGACAATCATGCCTAAAGGCTATTGGCTTTATTTACAGATATTTTGGTTTGGAAAATTCAGGAGAAGGGGAATTTGAGGCAATGATACCAGGTCAGTGAGGTTTAAGTTGGGTTTATTTTCCCCCATTGACGTAAAAAAAGACTTGATGACATGTCAGTTTACAAAGGAATGGGCCTCTGAGGTATCCCCAAGCAAAAAAAGCTGAGAGTCATTTTGCCTTTTGTCAATTTGTCTCTTTTGTGGTCAGATACTTTTATAAGCCCCAAATATTTTGATCTCATGAAGGGAAACTGCAATCTGTAGTTTTATTTCCTCCTCTTCCTGTGTTTCGTGATTTTTTATGAGAATGCATAATTTCATATTGAGTCAAATAAAATCCTTTTGTGCCATGAGTTTCAGCAGTAGTGAGTTTATAAATTCAAAAGGATCGAGGAAAAGACACTCAGTCACCTAGCCAGTCAATTAAGCTTTACTTTGAATGCACATTTTGTACATTGAAGTACAATGTGCAGTATTTTACATGAGTATACCTGGAGCTGAACCAGGAGTTGAACATAGAGTATACCTGAAATATACACTGAGTCATAAGGATGCATACAATAAACATGCAATACAAATGAAAAATAGGGAAAGGGTGAAAGTGAGCCCTGGTTAAGGTGTGAAAGTGAGCCCTGGTTAAGGTAAGGGCCAAGTAAATGTATTGTGTACCACCAGAGTACTGTTGGGGGAGGATATGGCACAAGTCCAGTACATCCACACTAAATGAAAAGGCCGTTTTCATGACAAAAATGGGTAGATAGTTTTCCGTCCATACTAGTGTTTTTCAATCTCTCTCTCGTCTCTCACCATCAGCCGCTTCTCCGGGGTCGGGTCGCGGTGGCAGCAAGCTAAGTGGGGCACTCCGGACATCCCCCCCCCCAGCCATGCCCTACAGCTCCTCCTGGGGGATCCCAAGGCATTCCCAGGCCAGAATGGACATGTAGTCCTCTCCAGCGAGTTCTGGGTCTACCCAGGGGTCTCCTCCCAGTTGGTTCTCCTGGACCAGCCTGCGATGCCGGAAGTCGGTACACCCCGGTCCCTGCCTTTGCTTGCCGCCCGGCCTGCATTGCACCATACTTCAATGTTGAACCCCGCAGGTGGTGGGTCCACGGGGTGGTGGGTCCGCTTTGTTTTTTCGGGGTCTCCTCCCAGTTGGTTCTCCTGGACCAGCCTGCGATGCCGGAAGTCGGTAAACCCCGGTCCCTGCCTTTGCTTGCCGCCCGGCCTGCATTGCACCATACTTCAATGTTGAACCCCGCAGGTGGTGGGTCCACGGGGTGGTGGGTCCACTTTGTTTTTTCGGGCTGGGCCCGACCGGGCCGCATGGGCCACCGTCCGGCCACCAAACGCTTGCTGGCGAGCTTCCTTCCCAGGTCTGGCTCCAGGAGGGGTGTTGATTTTGAAAAATTTGCCATCCATGTTGGAACCTCGCAACAATAGAATAAAGCTGAAGTCTTCTACTTGGCATGTGCAGGTCACCTGAGCCAACAGCTTTATGCTGATCACAAAGCAATTATACGTCAGCATTTTCGATAAGTTCTGTTTTTGCCGTCCATACTACAACACAAGGCGTTTTTCAAATTCATCCACTTTGGAGAGCATTCTCGAAAAACTCAATTTTCGGTGGTGGAAAATGCCGGCGTAGTGTGGATGGAGGGCCAAAAAAGATGAGAAAAGGTGCGTTTCAAACAGAACCTTGTAAGTGTGGGCATACTCTGAGTATTTACGCATCCTGCCACCACTCGGTGTTATCCCCAACTATCGCCATCTATCCAATTCAATTCAAAAAATTTTATTTATCCCCAAGGAGCAATTCCCGAGGCAGGCATAGTAAAAGGACACACAAACAGGACACATAGGACAATACATGATAGACAAACAGTGGCCACGTGGCAGAGCCATTACAGTACACAATAGCAGGGAACTGTCGGGGCCCTCTAAGGGCCTAAGATATTCCAAAAAATTAATATTTAAAAGTTATCAGTTCTAATTTTATTCTATGCATTCATAATTTGACAATCAACATCTAAAGAAAATGTTTATGAGGAAACACACCCTTCAAACCTGCCTATTCAGTTTGTGTTGGAATGTGAAGGGTTAAATGAAAGAAGCCCTTTTGTCCCCCGATCAGAATGTTGCTGACTCTGCAGTCCCCATGCTGCAGTGGACGCATTTGTAAAGAATCAGGAACACTTTGTCATTTCACTTCATGCACTTGCATACATGAAATGAAACAAAATGCCGTTTCCCCCAGCCCACAGCAGTACAACACAAAGACAAATACACATCCAAAAACTACAAGAACACACATACCCAAACGTAACACATACAAAAAAAATCACTGCCCAAGGGAATGAACACCAGCCAGGATGACTGTCGGAACCGCCAGTCTGCACGGGTCAGCAGTTAGCTTAGCCCATACCCGCGTCCTGTCAGACCGCCCTCAGCGTTTCCTCCTCGGGCGCAGCTCCAGGCAGGGGCCGCGGTCCCTGGGCCCACCGGATGAATCAGGCTAAGCTCTCCCAGCCAGACACCCTCGACACACCTCCCCGCACTCCTCACGACAACATCAAAAACACCAATCAACGCCAGGTGAGGCTGCCGCCAGACCACCCTCTGTGTTATCAGAACTGCCGGTCTGCATGGGCTAGCAGTTAGCTTAGCCTGCCCCGCTCTCTTGGCCGATCCAGCGCCAGCTCTCCCAGCCATCAAACAAAGACAAAACTGAGATGCAGACATAGACAAAGACACTGCATGGACGGTACTGGGTGAGGCTACCGCAAATGTGAATTCAAGCCGCCATCTTTCGACACCAGCACTGGGTGAGGCCGCTGCAAACGCGAATTCCCGCAGCCATCTTCCCACACCGAAAGCGGAAGGGACTTAAGGTGGCTCCCGTGTGGACACTGCCTTTTTAATAGGGTGGGTTTTATATACACGTCGCTGCTGATTGGGTAACACCTCTGACACACACACATCAAATGAGAGAAAACGTACCTCAATGCCCGTTGTACACCGTTTCTCACCATTTCAAGGAAACATGTCATTCAACCCGGAAACCGCAGCAAAACAGTGCACGTTTTCAGTTGGCTGATGTAGTACTTAAGTCTTTTTTATGTTGATGGTGAGGCCAAAGTTGTTGCAAGCCTCTGAGAACTTATTGACCCTATGTTGCATGTTGGCTTCGGATGAAGCATTGAGGGCGCAGTCATCGGCAAACAGAAAATCGTTGATGGTTGCCGTTTTAACTAAGGTTTTTGCTTTAAGCTGCTGAAGGTTGAAGAGAGAGCCATCAAAATGGTAATTGATAACAATGCCAGCGTCCTCCTCTCTGAAGGCATCTGACAGCATGGCTGAGAACATAAAGCTGAACAGGGTTGGGGCAAGGACACAGCCTTGCTTTACACCATTAGAGACAAGGAACGGCTCAGATGCAACTTCGTTGTCTTGGACTCTGGCTAGCATGGCATCGTGTAGTTGTCGTACGATGGTGATGAACGTTTTTGGACATCCGTATTTTGCCATGATTCTCCAAAGGCCGTCTCTGCAGACAGTATCAAAGGCCTTGGTCAGATCGACAAAAGTGGAGTACAGGTCAACATTTCTTGTGTGACATGTAACACAACAGCGTCGGCTGTCGTTTTTACACAGATGTTGATTTTGCCCCCCCCCACCCCCACCCGTGTTCGTACCTTTTACACAGAATGGCAAGGCGGATTAATGGCGCAATGTTTCCACCCTGTCAAGTTAATTTGTAATTTGAATCTCCGGTTACTCGCATCACAATCTGTGATCTACCTACTGTAAATTTACGCTAGAATTTACATTGTAATTACACTTTAAATGACATGGCACCCTTAGCTATGACTTGGTGACAATTTAGCGCTCCTCATTCACACATGCCCAATCCATAAAAGTTCTGTCAGTTTTACGTGTCAGGTTTGTGGGTGAACGCGAACCAGAGTCGATCTTCTGTAGAAGTTTTATCCGCAATGCATATCTGAGATTCACTGCTCAAACTACAATGCCACTGTGGTTACCACGTATCCTCAAAGGCATCGGTAAAGTAACACAAATGTCAATCTTCAGGACTATCACTTTAATGTCTCACTGAACATCTAAATAAGACACACACAAAAAAAATAATTAAAAGGCTTCTGTACACAAGTTAGGACACAATATATAGATGTGCATTGATGTTATCTATAGTCATAACGTTTATTATCTTAATACTGAAGGCTAAATAGTTGTAGTGTATGCCCATTTTTATGCATGCAAAGAGTAGCATACTTCTTTACATGCAAAGATGTATTTGGTAAATTAAGTGCACTTCAACTGCATCCAAAGGGAAAAAAATTAAATCATATCCAGCTTCCACTGGAAATTTCAATATTTATAAACCCAGTAATCCATATTTCAAACAAAATCCAGTCTCAGGTTAAAGATCAGAGTCAACCTTTGAGCAGTCTGCAAGAGCTAATCTGAAATTAGTTTGCTGTTCTGCTCCTAACTTTGAGGCAGTCGCCCCATCACTATCTACAAAGAACATCTGCTAATTGCCTGCAGACCTTCTCGTCTTTTAAAGTGCATTGCAGACTCACAACTGCTGCCTGCCCAGTCTGCTCAGCATCCCGTGTTTTTTATCCGTCTCTTAACCATTGCGGAGGTATCTATTTCTCAAACGGTACAGACCGTAACCATATCAATCAGAGATTGAAATGTGAGGTTCCTTGCAGTGTCGCACATGAAAAAGATTTCCTGGCAGCAATAGTGAATCATGGGTTTCTTAAACTAAAAGAAGGGAAACAAGAAAAGTCGCTCTGAAGTGTCAAAGTTCATACATGCCTGGCTCATGATATAAGACCCAGGGCCTGGTTGGACTCTTATGATGTTCTCTTGAAAATTTGACAATAAAGGGATTCTATGAAGGGTTTGAAATTCATTGTTGCAAGAACAGAAATAACGAACATCTCTTTTCAAACAAATCAATAACCTGTTTGATCTGAGTAAACACGCCCAGTGAGCGTGTAATTGCAGCCCTTAAGTGACGAAAAATGTTCAATTCATTTCCAGTAAAATAATCTAACACTCCCGGGGATGATATTAATGTCACGGAAAAATAAAGCCTGGTGTTGTCTGTGTCTCTACTATTTGATGCAGAACAACTAAGCTAATAAACTGACTGAATGGTTGTCAATCCCATGTTAAATTACAGTAAAAAAAAAGAGAGAGAGAAGTATGCAAGCAATGAAATTATGGGGTGTGCACCGTTTAAACAAACAATAAAACATTGGAGCAAGCAAACTGGTATAATAAAAAAAAGACAAACCGGCAAATATGGCAGGTGCTGAGGCCTAGACACACAGCACTGCATTTCTATATTTTGTGTATCTAATATTTCTTCCCTCCCCAATTGTCATCGTCATCGGCGGTCACTCGGGTTCGAGTATGACTGTCCTCCTTCTTGGTCCTTGTGGGTCTTCAAGTGGGCGAAGAGGCCAATCATGGAGCCGCATATTTTAGTGCAGTGTGGGCAGGGGTGGGTGGTGGTAGTCGTCCCCAATTGTATCCAGCCAATTACCCCACTCTTCCAAGACGTCCCGGTCACTGCTCCATCCCCTCTGCCGATCCGGGGAGGGCTGCAGACTACCACAGGCCTTCTCCGATACATGTGGAGTCACCGGCCGCTTCTTTTCACCTAAGAGTGAGGAGTTTCGCCAGGGGGACGTAGCATGTGGGAGGATCATGCTAGTTCCCCTTCCCTTCTGAACAGGCGCCCCGACCGTCCAGAGGAGGCGCTAGTGCAGAGACCAGGACACATACCCACATCCGGCTTCCCACGCACAGACACAGCCAATTGTGTCTGTATCCTGTGTATCTAATATTTCTGCAGGACCTTCGTACTACTTGAGCTGGTAAATACTTCCAGACACATTTCTGTTTGTATGTTACTTTCATCTGTAAAAACCTATTAATGTTGCTAATGGGGGACATTTGTGCTTGCGGAAACATACCGTATGTCACTTCTGTTCATGAATACCTTATGATGCACGCGCCTCTTTCTCACCAATATACACACATTCCATGTTGAATCGGAAATTGCAGACATCTGTCCTGTAAATCTGCCATCAGTCAAGAAAGAGGAAACACATCTAGTCTATGTAGGCACTCAGTATTCACATGTTTTATTCCACAGTAGGTTTTATTTGGGTGGCACAGTTGCTTGGCGGTTAGCACTGTCACCTCACAGCAGTCTGGGGTCTGATCCCAACCCATCTGTGTGAAGTCTGCATGTTCGCCCTGTTTTTATGTGGGTTTCCTCCCACAGCCCAAAGACACGCATGTTAGGTGTGATATGCATGTGTTGGCCACACGACCTGTCCAGGGATAGGTTCTGGCATTCCCCCTTGCAATCCTGAATCGTATCAAACAGGAATGGATGAATAGGTTTTATTTATTGTATTGCTGTGTACATCCTATTGTTTCGTTTGGTGATAACCCGGTCAACCCTCATGAATCAAGGAAGTGTTACCCTATCTTGTCTTGAAAAGGGAGGAAGTTAATTTGCCAGCAAGGGAGTCTTTCAGTAAAAGGGGGAACCAATAAATCATGACACAAAGAACAGCCCCTCAAGCAAATTAAGGCTAATAATAATAATAATGGGTACAGAATGCTTTGGGCGGCACAGTGGCCCAGTGGTTAGCACTGCTGCCTCACAGCAAGAAGGTCATGGGTTCGAACCCCAGGCCATCCCAGGCCCTTTCTGTGTGGAGTTTGTATGTTCTGCATGGGTTTCCTCTGGGTGCTCCGGTTTCCTCCCACCATCAAAAAGACATGCATGTTAGGGTTAATACTCCTATCTGTGCCCCTGACCAAGGCAATGGAAAGAAGAACTGGAGTTGGTCCCCGAGCGCTGCAGCTGCCCACTGCTCCTTTTTCATTTCATAAGTGTTGTTCAGTTTCTCCCACAGACGACTGGGATATTTCACTGGGTGCTAGAACAAGACTTCCTGCAATATACTCTTCATTCATCCTCACAGGTTCATAGAAACGTGGTTTATTGAAAGCTTCAAACAGGGAGTGTTAGCATAAATCTTCAGGAGTTTGTCTCTATTAGATGCACATTCATTCATTCATACATTCATTCCTCTTCAGCCGCTTCTTTGGGGTAGTGTTGCGGTGGCAGCAAGCTAAGTAGGGCACTCCAGACGTCCCTCTTCCCAGCAACACCCTCCAGCTCCTCCTTGGGGATCCCAAGGCATTCCCAGGCCAGACTGGACATGTAGTCCTTCCAGTGAGTTCTGGGTCAATCCTGCGGTCGCCTCCCAGCTGGCCATGCCTGGTAAACCTCCAAAGGAAGGCACCCAGGAGGCATCCTAATCAGATGCCCGAACCACCTCAACTGGCTCCTTTCGACGAGAAGAAGCAGCAGCTCTACTCCGAGCTCCCTCCGGATCTCCAAGCTCCTCACCCTATCTCTAAGGCTGAGCCCTGACACCCTACAGAGGAAACTCATTTCAGCCGCTTGTATCCACGATTTCACCCTTTCGGTCACTACCCAAACTCATGACCATAGGTGAGGGTTGGAACAAAGATTGACTGGTAAATTGAGAGCTTTGCCTCCCGGCTCAGCTCCCTCTTCACCACAACGGTCCAGTACAACGTCTGCATTACTGCTGATACTGCACCAATCCACACGTCAATCTCCCGCTTCATCCTACCCTCACTCATGAACAAGACCCCGACATACTTGAACTCCTTCACTTGAGGCAACAACTCATCCCCAACCCGGAGGGAGCAATCCACCATTTTCCAGTAGAGAGCCATGGCCTCAGACTTGGAGGTGCTGACTCTCGTCCCAGCCATTTCACACTCAGCTGCAAACTGCCCCAGTGCGCACGTTCTGATGAAGGTCACGTTCTGATGAAGGTCACATAATGGTCACGTTCTGATGCAGGTCACGTTCTGGTGAAGCCAATAAAACCACATCATCTGGGAAGAGCAGAGATGCAATTCTGACGTTCCCAATATGGACACACGCCTCACCCTGTCTGCGCCTTGAGATCCTGTCCATGAATATCACAAACAGAATTGGAGACTAGAGACAACCTTGGCGGAGTCAGACACCCACCAAACGTGGGTGTCGGACTTTGTGCCAAGAATGCGGACACAGCTCTCACTTTGGTTATACAAGGACCGGACGGCTTGTAGCAACTGCCCTGGTACCCTATACTCCCGCAGTACCCCCCACAGAGTGCCCCGGGGTACACAGTCGTAAGCCTTCTCCAAGTCCACAAAACACATATAGACTAGCTGGTCAAACTCCCATGCCCCCCTCAGCACTTCCACAAGGGTAAAGAGTTGGTCCATTGTTCCACGGCCAGGACGGAATCCGCATTGTTCCTCTTGGATCTGAGGTTCGACAATCGGTTGGGGCCTCCTTTCCAGCACCCTAGAGTAGACTTTCCCAGGGAGGCTGAGCCATGTGATGCATGGCGAAGCCAAATGTCAGAAACAAGTTTGATAAACTGGTCTTCAAATTTACAATAAATGGAACTATAAGATATGAGATAGAAAACATTCAGTCAGCTTTTGTTCACACATAGAATTACAATAGTAGATTTTGATGAGGTTCATATCACTCCCCTCTTTTCTCTTTCAAGCTATGTTACAGGATGTGGCCAATGAGTCTTCGTCGCACCGGAGAGCCACAGAAAAAGTGTCTGAACAATCATTGGCTCTGTATGTATGAATAAGCTCAAACACAAGTCAAACCACAAAACATGAAATGAACATAAAAATGCATCGAACAGTTAAAGAGGCTTTTCTTTAGAGTTACAAACACACTCAGAATGGGGATGGAGAATGTGGGTCACAATTTTGTCATTCCAGATGAAACTGTGACAGGTTATATGAACTGGACAGATCGGTATGCAATATGATCCCCGGCACATCAACGTCTGCAATGAAGAACACAATTATGCTGCATGGCTAGCGTAAATGCTGTCATCATCACTGGCGGCAGCGGTCACTCGGGGTCGAGTATGACCGTCCTCCATCTGGGTCCTCAGGTGGGCATACAGGCCAATCCTGGACGTGCATAATGGGAGGACGCCTGTACGTGACAGCTTTTAACGTGAAGTGGCTGATGTTCCTGCAGCCACCACATGGTCCTTGGCAGGGGGTGGCCAGAGTCCAATGGCATGGCGAACCAAGATGATTGGGGACCACCCTGTTGCAGCCTTCATCCACCGTCACTGCCATTGTGACCTGGAGACATCTTCTGCCAGTTCTGCCGTTAAGGTCTTTGTTGGATCATGCTTCACCTGGAACCTCCCCCTTGACCTATCCACCTTGGGTGACCCTACCAGGAGCCAAGCTCCGGATAGCATAGCTCTTGGGATTATTGGTACATGCAAGCTTCTCCACCACGGCAAGGTGGCAATCCAGGAGAAGCAACTACACACTGTAGGTCTGCCTGACATATTCTGGCTTCTCAAGTCAACCTGTACTTTATAGCTTAACTTGCTGAGTAGGGAGTCAGAGCCTGTTAGAGGTCACAAGCTCTGTTAGGTTAAAAAGTAGGGAACATGTCTCAGCTCATCATTTGTATCCCAAGTTGCTGATACCAGCTTAAGCCCCAAAGGACTGGATTGAGCCACAGTGGGTACTGTGGGTACAGTGTTTAACTGGTCATACAGATTTGAGCCAAACAGACCTTCTATTCCGATCTGTGCTTAACGAATCTGTTATGAATATCCAATAAAACATATGATCCACCACAAACATGCCAGCTATAAAGAAAGGTTCAATAGAAATATCAAAGCATGAAGAAAGTGTATAGTTTGTTTGTGTATACGTGTGTGCATGAGCGTTTGTGTGTGTATGTGTGTGTTTGAATCTTGTAGGACAAATAGACCCCTGCATAGTTCTCATGGGTAGGAGTTCCTCTTATACATACACACACACACACACACACACACACACACACACTCTCTCTCTCTCTCTCTCTGTCTTTCACTTTCTCACACACTCGCATATGTAAACACATTCTCTCTCGCTCTCTCTCTCACTTGCTCTCTCTCTCTCTCTCTCTCTCACACACACACACACACACACACACACACACACACACACACACACACACACACACACACACACACACACACACAAACAAACTGAATAATGTCAGATGTTTGTGGGACAGTTCATATGATGCTGGCTGACTTCGACAGATTAAGAGGACATATTTCATACAGAATAAACATACGACAGCCTGCCACGTTGGATTCTCTCTCTCTCTCTCTCTCTCTCTCTCTGGTTATTTTTTTCTTTATTCCAGGATGTTACAGCAGTCAGGGCTGTGTGCTGGAGGTCTCTGCACGTGTCGGAGGCAGAGAAGCTGACACCACATCAGTTTCCTCCCAGGCGTCCAACAATAGAGCCTCCCCTACTGGTCACAATGGGAAATACGTCAGACTGTTCTGTTAAAGGACTGCTAAGAAACTGATTTCACCTTGCACCTCCATTAGTAAGCACAGCAGCACTTAATCCCTGAGATGGGAAAATGACAAACCTTGGTACTGTTATATTTTGCAATAGTCTCCGTACTCAACAATCACATGGTCTTTAAAAGCAATTTTGGTATTGTGCTGTTGTTGATGTCATAACTGGGAACGCTTGAACGCTCTGACTGCTCCAACCAATCATGTTCAACCTACTTTTTGAATAAGCCCAACCATTGGACACCTCAACCGTCAGTCCTGGTCTGGCAGCCAATCAGCAGAGCACATTGGTGGAGTATTATATTAAAGTTTCTCCATGGGGTGAGTCTGTGAAATTATTAAAAAAATGCAATTTATTTTTTAAGAAACTTAATTAAAAAGCTTCATTGACACTGGGGGAATTATACAAAATTGCCAAAAATGGGTGAAATAAGTCCAATTCAACCCAAGTATCTAAACCACATATTTGGAAATGAAAACAATAGTGAATATTCACAGAAAGGTGAATCAATTCATCTGGACACAACGTTTAGTGGGAGAAACGTTTCATCACTCATCCAAGTGACTTCATCAGTCTCAACTGACTGCAGGTATCCCCACCCTTATAAACAATACAGTTTCATAATGACCGAAACCAACGACTGGCACATCCTTGATAGGGAGGAACGCTGGTTTGAACAGGGAGTCAAAGAGGCCATCTATGTGAAGAGGGAACGACAATCCCTGAACCGGGGGGCTAAGAGTACATCTGTCACCATCTTACAATGCTGTGATTGCAACCATTCCCCAATCCTCTGTGACTAGTACACATGGCCATTGCAACTCTAGTTAATGGTCAAGGAAATTTGCATATGAAACCAATCGCTGGTTTCGGTCATTATGCCACTGTATTGTTTATGAGGGCGAGGATACCTGCAGTCAGTTGAGACTGAAGAGGTCACTTAGATGAGTGATGAAGCGTATCTGTCAATAAACGTTGTGTCCAGATGAACTGATTCAACTTTCTGAGATTTCCTTACCCGGATTATTGAGCATGCATAGAGACAACAGTGAATATTAGCAGTTTTCACCCAAACCATCCATTACAATGGTCCACTCCATTGCTGAGCTAGGCCCTGGTTCAACTTGCAGGAATTACCATTCTGTACTTACCATAGGTATTGGTTGTTAAAATATATCTGACAAAGGCCTAGCTCCGGGGATCATCCAGTCAACCTCTGTTTATCTGTGAAAGCCACTCCCATTCCTGGTTCCATGGTTGAGCAGCCCAGCTCAGTACAGGAAAGTGCGTAGTTTGTTGACTTTATGTCATAATTATTTTAACACTTACTTTGTGTCAAAGGGATTATTTTAGCTGCATCAGACTGTGATCTCTGTTTTTCATCAAGACTCTGCAGCCGAGTGTGACATACTTTTCATGAGGGTAAGCACTTCTTAATCTGTTTACAGCGCCGATGTGAAAGATTTGTTTTATTGACTGCGCCAAGTGTAAAGGTTAACTTATGTCACGGTTTCTTCGGAAGTGTGGTTAAATGGGATGCTTTGTTGTCTGTCCAGCTCTGGTCCATTCCTGCACTTCACCATTCAGGCTTTCCGCCAGACTCCTAATCTTAATCTTGAGGGTGGCTAGCCCATGGCATTGTATCCTGGGTAGATGCGGAAAATGAATAAATGCAAGTATTGGATTGGATTGTGCTGCTCCTTTCGAAATGAGAAGACTCAAGTACAGGTGGTTTGGACATTTTGGTAAAAATTGCCCACTGGACTCTCCTTCTGGAAATAAAAAGTGTTGGACCAACTGGGATTAGACCATGGGACACACGCAAAACATGCTTGGGGGTCTAAATTGAAACTATGTTGAAATCTGACAGCAGGAGCTGGAAGAACTTTCTTTGGAAAGGGGTCTCTGGGATATTCTGCCCGTCCTTTTGCCACTGTACCTCTGTACTCGGTAAGTGCCGCAAAAATGGATGGATTGCTGGATGGCTGGCTGGATGAGTGAATACATGGATAACATGGTGCCATTGTATCTAGAATTTGACCACTGGCTTGTCTCTGTCTGACAGTACAGCGCAGCATTAGAAAAAGGCTGATGGGACCTGCTGCAATCAAATATGGATGTGCAGAATAGTAGCTGCTGACACAATGGAAAACTGATGACTATGCTTCATCTCATCATACGCACACAACACACGCACGTAGACGTATGAAAATATAAAAATGTGCCTTCCCACCGCACACACATACACACACACACTGGTTCAATGTGAATGTTATTTATTTATTTATTGATTGATTTACCCCCCGATTTTCTCCCCAATTGTATCCGGCCAATTACCCCACTCTTCTGAGCTGTCCCGATCATTGCTCCACCCCCTGAAGACTGAAGACTACCACATGCCTCCTCCGATACACGTGGAGTCACCAGCCGCTTCTTTTCACCCGACAGTGCGGAGTTTCGCCAGGGGGGCGTAGCGCGTGGGAGGATCACGCTATCCCCCCCCCAGTTCCCCCCTGAACAGGCACCCTGACTGACCAGAGGAGGCGCTAGTGCAGCGACCAGGACACATACCCACATCCAGCTTCCCACCCGCAGACACGACCAATTGTGTCTGCAGGGATGCCTGACCAAGCCGAAGGTAACACGGGGATTCGAACCGGAGATCCCCGTGTTGGTAGGCAACAGAATCAACCGCTACGCCACCGGGACACCCCTAATGTGGATGTTATTACTGGTTTCCAGTACACCCCTCTTTCAGTCCAGAGAAGGTATGCCTTGTGAGGCAAGACACATGAGATGTCCCCATCTCCCTATTACCTTGCATGTGTTGTGGACACTTTCCTGTGTAAACATGAAAATGTGTCGACGGTACCTTCAGTCCAAGGACCATTTCAACGGAAAGTCTTCCACGTGGTGCTATGTAAAAGGAGAAATTAAAGAGAGACTGACATGCCCTTTCAGAACACATTTTTTAACGTTGGGAGTTTGAATCACAACTGAAAATAGGAATGCAAAGCTATTGGCTACTGTCTTCCTGGGTGGGTGGGGCTCGGTAGCGCTCGTCACTTGTTATTTACAAAAAATGTCGGATAGCGAGAGCGAGAGGGAGATCCTCTGTGAGGATTACAGTTTCGAGGAGGAGGATTCGGTGATGCAAATAACTGCTAGATAGATAGATGATAGATATTTGATAAATGGATAGATAGATAGATAGATAGATAGATAGATAGATAGATAGATAGATAGATAGATAGATAGATAGATAGATAGATAGATAGATAGATAGATAGATAGATAGATAGATAGATAGCAATACGTTGTAGAAAGATCGATAATAAAGTCTCAGCCAAATAGCACAAACTAGAGCCAAGTAGCTAGCAGGAGGGGGTGAAAGAACGGCTTTTCCGTGGTTTTATAGCATCTCGCTACAGACACACACCCTATATGCAAATTGACACAATTTGCACATATGGTGTCATTGGACACCATCTACAGTCAACCACAGATCTCTCTCGAGTGGCCACAGACGTGCCGTTTTGGCCACTGAATTTCTCCGTGGTCACATTCCAACTTGGAACATAGCCTATCAATAGGAATTTTCAGATTTTGATGTCAGTATCACTTTAAGGCTAAGGGCAGCCTGGGAGACAGACTGACACCAGTCATTAAGACCATTCATTAAGACCCCTCTTTCTATATCTGCTGAGTAGTTTTTGATATTTGTGACAATAAAATGCTGCCGTTGATTTTAACGGTTGAATCCCTGTTTTTTGCACTGTGTGAAGCAAGCTCTCGTATGCTTGGAAAAGACAAAAACCTTAATCAAAACAGATGTCTGAAAGTCTCCTTTGTTTCCCAGTTCGCAAATATCATTAGATAGCAGTAACTGAATTTTACACTGCCCTACAGGCTGAAAAACAAGACCCATCTCAGTCCCCGGCCGTTCTGAACAGAACAAACTGTCTCACTCATTCTAGTTTTGTAAAAATGTACATTTGACCTAGAAACCCCTGCTGGAGACCAAAAAAAAAAACTCCCCTGTCTACACTTTAATAGTTCCTTCAGAATTGTAGTCTATAATGGTTGTCACGCTTTTGTGAGCTTGATGTCAAAATAGCATGCAATTCCTGACACACACCTACAAATTAGCTGCTTAAAATGGGCTGTGCAGAACGCCGCTGAACTGGGCCCTATTCTCAGCAAACACATTTCTTTTTAATATCATTTTTGCCAGTTGGCCTGCGTTTTTTAAGATAAAGAGGTCACGATGGCTAAGCAGAGCCACGAATAAAACTCTATTTAAAAAAAAAAACTACAAAATTATCATCCATCCATAAATTAGCTAAATATTTTTTAGTTGCTGTACTTAGAAATAATGACCGGCACGAAAGCTAGAACAGGGTTGAACACAATGTTCCAGGATGTGCTAAAAGGTTCCCAAACGGACTCATTACAAAATCTACAAAATGCTAACAACTAAAATAATATTAACCGAACAACTGAATAATTCTTAATCGTGTCTAGCTGTACGGTGTATTATACCCACAAATAATGACTCTGGCATAACAACGGCAATAAATAAGGTTGGGAACACGACTCCTTGATTTACAAAAAAGGCTCCCAAACTGACCCATATTCGGTCCAATTATATGGAATACCGTATCTGACCAACTCATAACAAGTTTCTGTACGTCTGGCTCCAGCCTGCAGCCAAAGTCTGTGGTCGGGAGGCTCCATTACAGACAGGCCTGTTCTGCGCACTTGCTGACACACAGCTGAGAACCCGTCTGAGGCGTGTTTGTTTTCATTCATCAGCAGAGGAGGAGAAGTGGGAGTTCAGAGCTCTGGTTCACTGCTGCTGCCACGCTATACGCCAAGCACCGGGCCAGCAACACACCAGCAGCACAGACATCAATAACTTCCCCCGAGTCAATGTCTTTCATTGTGCCGAGCAGCGCCGCCGCGCATGTGTCTGCCGTGTGTGTGTGTGCGTGTGTGAGTTTGTGTGTGTGTGTCGTCGTCTGCTCGCCCTGTCCTTCTAGCATGTCTGTCTTTGCTTGCCTGTCTGCTTGTTTATGTGTGTTTGTAGCTCTCGCAGCAAATGATCCATTGATGCTGGTGACGTGGCCACGCAGCTCCGCGGACCAGCTGAAAGGCCTGCCAGTTAGCGCGCGCCGACACAGCGAAAGCGATTACAGACCAGATGAATCCACTGCAAAGCAACTCACGGGGGACATAACATCATGCTTGATATGAGGCATGGCAAAAGCTGACAGGGACACCTGCATTAAATCAAATAACATTTCTGCGTGCATTCACGTCAATGGCCAGACGGCGAAGGCGAGCCGGGGTGGGGTTTTTTCATACTGTACAAAACACTGAAAGCATCTCAATAACTTTGCTCAGGGTTTCCCCCCACCCCACCCCACCATTGTTTCTTTTTATTTGTTTCGGAGCAAGAGATGATAAATACATCCCTTAGCCGTGCACTCTGGATAGGACTGACAGCACCCTACTTTGTTGTGCGCATGTATATTTGTGCGCCGAGGTAATTGGTGTTTTTCTGCGGTGACGTGATTGTGCTGTTATGAGAAGTGATCTGAGGTTGCCCACTCCCAAATCCCTCTCTACCAACACCACCACCACACACACACACACACACATGCATGCACACACTCGCCGTGGTTGTGTTGCAGCACATGAGGGGGAAACAGGACACAAAGCTTGACCAGCAAACTGTTTTGCTGAAACCCCAAGTTTGAGCCGTCACACTGGAACCTCCATCCACCCAAACCAGCCATTTAATCAACAAACCCCAATAATCTCCAGTTTCAGCATGTTCCCTTCGTATGACTGAAAAAGGGAGAGAAAGACGGGAAAAAAACCGAGAGGTTACACGTGTTGAAATGAGGTGACATGAAACCCGACCAAAGACGAGATCCAATGAGAGACAAAGGGCACGAAACAAGGGAAAACAAGGCGAAAGGCCTTTAAGATGCAAGAGGAGAATGCCGAAGAAGAAAAGCCATTCCCATCAAAGCCACCTTCCCTCTTTTTTATTTTCATCTCTCTCGCGCCTCATTCTTGTCGGCCTGTCTGGCGCAGCCGCTTTTGTTCATATGAGCTGGCGTCGGGTCAGCTCGAAGCGCGGCGCAACTCCGGAATATTCCATCACACGCTGGATTTGCTGTACCCAGGTTGAGAGCAACATGGTAAAGAGTGGGAAAGAAATACTCCTCATGTGATTCATGTGTATCTCTGCACACACTCAGCAAGTACTGCAGTCGTACAGGTCAGAGAGACAAACAGGCAGCAGGTATGCCAGCAGGCAAGAAAAGACAGACAAAAAAAGAAGGACAAAAGAGAAAAGAAAAAGAAAAAAGGATGACACGCCAGCAAGCGGGGAGACAGGAAGACACACATGACAAAATGGGAATGGTAACAGAGACATGAAAATGTGCACAGGAAAAGTGGAAGTGATTTAATTGTCTCATGCAATACATCTGAGCACGCTGGCGTCCATATCAGGATGAATGGCGGAGTCGGTCGGAAGCAGCGGAGCAGCTCACTCTCCATGCAGTGCGATACAGCTGGCCGCATTACCGACGCACACACGCACACACACACACACACACACACACACAAGCATGCATGCACACACACACATACTTATGCACGCACACAAGCATGCATGCACACACACACACAAATGCACACACTCCTGCACACACACAGCTCATGCCAAGCCAGAAAAACCCTCCACCTTCATTCTTATAATAGTATACTATATTCATCACTGTCATTCCTATGCTCTGTTTTTCTTCTCCCATCCTCTCCCTCATCTCATTCCCTCTTGTTCTTCTTCACCCCCCCCCCCCCGTTTGTTGTTTCTCTTGCTCCTGCCTACACTCCTGCTCCTCCGGCTTCTGCTTTTTCCTCGCCGACGGACAGAGAAGATGTCTTCTGCCTTTTTAATGGGGGGGGGGGGGGGGGGAGACAATAAATATTGACATAAACCGGTGCAAGACAGTTCTGGTTCAACAACTAGGGGTTAGTCATCAAAAAGGGATGTTTGTGTTGTGAAAAAAGGCCCTCATTGTGCTCGAGCCCAATTGTTAACACCAGACCCATACACGCAAACATTTACATATCTGACCGTTCAAAACACGACCAGCGAAGCAAACAGAGCGATCGGCCTTCGTAAAACATCGCCTCTCGGTGGGGTACTGACGTATGAGTGTGTGTGTGTGTGTGTGTGTGTGTGTGTGTGTATTGACATGTACAGTCATTATTGCACCATTCTCTGAAATGTTTTGATCGGGCTCAAGCTGTCTATATACGTAGTTACCAGCTTGTGGCCCGACAACAGCACGTGAATCATACTCCTGTACAGTTGTGTGTGTGTGTGCATGTCTGTGTGAGTGAGCGAGCGAGCGAGCGTGTGCGTCATCAAATGGATTCAGCAACTCCGTGAAGACAGTGATAGTGTCACTACAGTACATCTCAAGTCTTCACGAGTAAAAACAAACATGGTCACTTCTTCTGCGATAGCCGCAATAACATAAAGTAAACCTTTTTTTCGGTTTTACATGAACTGGGCTTTATACGTTTCTGTTGTGTAATGGTGAGGTTCGCGGCCCGAGGGGGTCTGTGGACTCCGTCCAAGGAATGAAATTGCAATAATGCATCGGGGCCTCAATGAAAAAAAATCTCGTTTTATTAAATTCAAAAAGTATTGGCTTCATCTAACGGCAGCTTTAGCGCAAGTGTGCAAAAAAGACAGAGGTGGAAGAACAGACACACACACACACACACACACACACACACACACACAAACACACACACACACATGGATGCCACGGGTAAGCATACTAACTGACAGACGGACAAACCGACACTAAAGTGAACGGGTGAGAGGACCATCTGGACCTTTTATCTCTCCATCTCCCACCGGACAGCCCCCCGTCAGAAACAGAACAGGTAGAGGTACCTACACCTGAATAACTGCAAGTAAATCTACCCTTCATGCCCACCTGGAGTCAGCTTTACTGCCCTAATGCATGGACCAGTTGTTACCATATATACAAGACCACACATTGCCCTTCTGAGGCAAGCAGAGGATACATTCATACCTCCATTTTTTTTTCTCCCTCCTGAGTCTGGTCTTTCTCCTCCCTCCTTCTTCTGCTCCCTCAGTTCGGCCTGCTAACATCTGTGCAGCACATGACAATGCAAACTATTTCAACACCTTCAACACCACCACATCTTTTAAAAGGCGAGAAAAAAGACCCCCCCCCCACTCCCACCCTCAACCCCCACCCCCGAAATTTTTGCTGGACAGGAAAAAAAATCTCCGTGGAGCTCAACACTGCCGTAACAGTGTGCGTTTCTTGTGATTTTTGTGTATTTGTGCGCACGTGTGTACGTGGTGTCCCACAACAAAATGCTCGAGGTACAAACAGCAGTCTGCGAACAGAAACGATACCCAACCGAACCCTTATACCAAGAGCCTCACTTTCCTAAAGTCAAGTCAGTTTTATTTGTATAGCCCATTGTCACAAATTACAGTAATACAACATCCGGTCTATAGACCCTCAAATCGGATAAGGAACAACCGCCTAAAAAAAAAAAAAAAAAACGTTTAAAGTTTAGAGCTGCAATCTTGTCTTGTAAAACAGGGACTGTGCTAGTTCCCACAGTAGACATAGCCTTAACTGAATGTGTCATTTTTAGAAAGCAAGGAGCTAAAGGTTGGAATAAATAAATGTTTAATTATCAAATATCTATACCCTAAATCTATTTTTTTTCAATTGAACATTTTTTCTCTTCACTTAAATATAAGTTGTGGAATCTGCGAGTACAATAGTAATTAATTACAAACCACCCTCGCTGTACCATCCCTGTCCATACTAGTCAAACTGGAAGGCCTGGTTCTATTATGAGGCATTGCCTACTTTAATTTTAACTTATTTCCCTCAGCTTACAGCTCATTGATTCAAACAGCGCTTGCCTAGCTACTGACTCTCTGGAATGTTAAAGTGAAAGACAAAGCTCCAGCCTTAAATCAATAAGCACATGCTTACCGACACAGAGAATACAAAAGGACAGACCATGAACAAAAGGCATAAGGGGACTTCTATCATAGAAACATCACTAGCCAAACAGTAGTGGACGAGCAGCAGAAGGACAGGCATGCTGTATTCTTGCTAGAACACAAAGAGAGAACAGATCGAACATGGCGGAGCTCAGCCGCTCCGTCTCAGAGAAAAGTAATAATCGTGCATTTCCCAGCGCACCCATGTTTCTGCCTATAGCATATAGTTTATGTGGTCGGTGCAATGTTGTATGGCCTGAGATTTAATTTTAACCCAGGTGTCATCCACAAATCTGAACCAATGGCTAGGCGGTGTCCCCTGGGTATAGTGGGGCAGATAAGCTCGTATATGGAAGGTATTGTGCATTTTATGACTAAAGTATGACACTTTCTCCAGTGTTTCTATACACCATCAAGTTTGTTTTCAGAAGTGGAAACACGTCAGAATTGAACTCGTCACAGGGTGAACACATTTCGGGCTGTCAATTTTTTTTCTCCAATTTTTCGCAGGCATAAAGGCAGTATAGATCAGACAACAAAAGGGAGAGTTCTGGAGCACACTGATCATCTTAAAATTGCTTTAATAGGTGAAGGCAGACTGACATTTCAACAGCAATATAGGCTATATCAATTGTGTTTTATTTTCAAAACATGAACAAATGGGGGGAAACACCCACCACACACAAAAACAAAAACTCAAAAAAGTGGACTTCACACAATTTGTGTTAAATTTGACTGAACAGTGTTGTCATGTCAGCATCTCTTAACCCAGCCTATGATGACATTATTAGTTCAGTATGGTCATGTGTGTCCTTTCTAAGCCTAACAGTCTCCTGAACATAAGCAAAGGGCAGTACACTTGAGGGCAGCCTTTTTGCACTTGCAGCGCGTAGTACACCCTTTCTTGCAGCCACAATGGATAAGTTTGTAGCAGCTCTGTGAGGCTTCTGGAAGGGTGGTCCACAGCGGCTGCCATCCCATTGCTTCCCTCACCCAGCCCCAATCAGAAGGGCTTGGCAGCTGAGAGTCAGCTACTAAAGCTTTGCACCAGACATTGGCCTGATAGGTGGCCCGCTTAATGTGTTGCTCTAATGCAGCCTTTGTGGGTGGCATGTTCTCCAGAGCTCTGGATTTCTGAGCGAAGAGCTGTTTTCTAGCTTCATTCACCTCCATGATTTCGCATGTGCTGTCGTACATCAGCACCACAAAGCGCTCCAACAGTGACTTGGACAGCTCACTCACATCACCTTGCATCTGCATGAGCTCACTGAAAGCCTCAGTCACTTCAGGGAAAGCCTTCCAAGTCTCCCATGCAGTTTCCTTTCCTCTTCCAGCAAATGCTGAGACTGTGTCACACCCCGTGAGTGCGTGGAACAATGGGAAAGCAGCACAGGTACTTGGATCCAGTTTGTTGGCTACTTCATGAACCCCAATATATCTGAAGCTGGTACCTCTACCAGGCTTGATCTTCCTAAACATGGCCACAGCCAGGACAACAACATCAGTGTCTACAGTACAAATAGTCACCTTCTTGCAACCCTTCTGAACAGCATCTGACACATGCAGAAGCAAGCGTGTGTCTGCTTCCTCGTGAGAACATGGAGTGAGATTCGTCAAGTCACACTGGGCAGGAGAGCAGAGCACCATTTTGCCATGAGTTGTGTAAACTTCTTTTCCATCATCTACTGGGATGCAAGTGACTTGCTGGGAGAGGAATCCAAACAATTCTGTTTTGTTCTCATCAACACGCAGAGTTTTTCCAGTACTTTGGCAGCGCAGTGGTTGGCATCACCCGTCACCTGATTCCCTTCCCTCTCTTCTGTCGGGTGGTTCCTTTCAGACTGTCTGGGATGCAGACATCTCAGATAATATCAAGAAACCTTGTTTTCTCAAGCTGGGATTTTGCATACGGCACTAAGACACTGTCTGCATAGTCCTGTAAGGTCTTTGCTGTACCAGGAATTCAGCATCTGGACCACAGCTGCACCATCAAGGAACACAGCATCAACCACAGGAGCAGGTTGTGAGTCAGTGTCATCAGTCATTATGCAGTGCAAGAGGTCTGCTGTTGTATCAAGCCACATCTTCCCTCCCTGAGAATTGATCCAGATTGCCATCAGGTATTTGGCAAGACACATACAGCCGCAAGAAGAGATTGCAATCACGCTACAGTGCTTCAAGTTGTATCTGCTGCTTTGACTGTGTTTTCACTGGCGGGTGGCTGAAGAGAGGCCTCTTGTTCTTGAGCAGGGTATCTGTGACTGGCTTTGTTCGCTGCTCCCGCCGTTCTTCCACAAAGGTCTTGTACTGTTGTGCACCCAAGGACTCCACCTTCCTCACTATGTCTGCAACTGATGAAGTCATGATATCTCTGGAGTGAAGCACCAGAAGATCCTGACTCTTTTCAAGAAATGGGTTCCCCATCTCTTCGATCACTGCTGTGAGGGACCTAACATGCTTCACGAAGGCTTCTTGCACTGCTGGCTGCTGCTCATGGTGACGGTTTTCACTTTTTGGGGAGCTTTCATTCTCAAAATCTGTAGTCATTCTGGCATTTCTGGTCCTGCCACCATCCAGCAATGCAGTGCCCCGGGATTCTCTGTCAGGCCAATTGCTCCACCAGATCCTTTGATTAGTGCATTGTTCTGTTCATGGCAGTGGTCAATTGCCATAGCTGAGAACTTGCAACTTGTTTTATGCACAACAAACTTCCTGGAACGGAATTCCTCCAGGATTGCTGGATGTTTAGAGAGGACCATCATGTCACGAACATGTACTGAGAGCCACCTGGAGAAGTGAGTGTGATCCAGAGCAAACATCCAGGGTAGGAGCTCTGTGAGGGTTTCCACATAGAGCTGAAAGTTGCCCTCCCGCAGTGATCTGATATACATGAGCATGAGGACCTCAAGTGATAGGGTTTTTAACCAGTAGTCGAAATGCACGCTTTCACTGACTCACTGTAGGCCCCATTCTTCAAATGTTGGGAGGGACTGCTTCAGATGTGCAGTGCTGATTGTAGGTCTGGTGAAGTAGCTTGTGCAGGCTAGCAGATGTAAATTGGTGGGCATGGCAAGTCTTGGTCACATGCCTGGCATGGAAAAAAGAATCTGCAGTGCTGGGGCTCGCAACAGATGGAATTTTGTCCACATTACAATCTTACTGACCTACAATGCAAAGATTCAACTCCCTTTCATGTACCTTCATCATTTCCCTTTAATGTATAATATTTCTAAAATAGTAAATGTATACATGTTTATATTTATCTGACAATAATCACAGATTATCCTTACAGTATACTGAAATATTGGGTCCTACCTTCAAGACAGCCATTTCAATGTGGAGCCCACCAAACATGATCACAAAGTGGTTCTCTCCGTGGCTGTCTGGCCACATCCACTGGATCTCCTTGGCTAAGGCATAGAGAGGTTGGTCTGCAGCAAGATCAGGCACCTGCCCAGGCTTCAGGTGATGAACTGCTGCTCTGATGATGTCCATTGAACATCTTATCACGGCAACAGAGTGTGCGTTGTCCAGAAATAAAGGCAACAGAGCATTAATGGCTGCAGGGGGGATTACTGTCTGCTGGATACCAGCATGGTAGGCAGACCATGATTCCCAGCTCACCTTGTTTGGTTCCTGATCCTCCAGAGCTGCCATCACTGCTCTAAGCCACTCATACTCTTCATCTCTTGTTTTTGTTGCCATCTGGAAATCAAAAGGTCTCACGGGGCCTTTTACTGGAGGGGCTGTGAATTGCTTTGTCTTTACAGCAACTGGTGGCACACTGGTGTATGCTTGTGGCAGAGGCATGATTGACCTAGTGGATGGAGTGGACTGGTTGATGACAAGCACGCCACAGTCAGAGCCTGCACATTCATGTGTAGGGTGCTGTATCAAAGAGATACCAGTGCCATGAAATTAGTCCTTTGCTGTTCCAGAGCTTGGATTGTGGTCAATATTGTCCACCGCAGCTGTTTTTAAGAGACTATTGCGCATTTTTGGTGGGCACACAACATCCTCCAGCTTGAAGCGTTGGCAGACTCCATTGGCAATGTCAGCCGACACCTGCAGGAGGCGATCATACGACACACACATCCCCAGACTGAAGAGAGTGTCAATTAGTACTCTCTTACGTGTGACAGCATGGACTTTCAGTGCAACGTACAGTGGAAGTGGAGTTTCCTGGCCACGGCTCTGACGCACTGTACCTGATGACTTTGCTGCCCGTGTATGTTTGACACTGTTGAAAACCAACAGCTGTGAGACGGTTAGAGCGGTGGTTGTAGTACCTGTTTCCAGAAGCCGAGTCTGGTGTTTGATGTTCGCCCCATCCAGGATCATGTTCACCAAAGCCAAAAGAGATGTCGGTACAGACTCCTTCCACCTGTTAGGATGGAATGAGCCGTCAAAGTTGAACTTGGTGGCAAACATCTCTCTGCGTACAACTTGTGCTACTCTCACCAAATGTATAGCATCACTGTCGTGGTCACAGGCCTTCTTGACAGCATCTCCGATATCCTCCTGAAATACCAGAAGTGTGTCTCTTCCCTGCGAATGTGCCACTAAATTGGGAAACTCAGAGAGAAGCCTGTTCTTCAGTCCGGTTGTGTGGATCTGATGCCCCATTTTGGCACCTAGCTGTTCCAAGTCTGACTTGGTACAGGTCACCCAGGTCTGCCAGTTTGAATACTGGGGCACAGTCATCAGTTCTACTTTCCTCCATAAAGGCTACCAACTCTGCAAAAACAATACGGTGCAGCTGAGCCTCTTCCTCATCCTTTGATACAGCCTGTCTTGCTTTGTTATAGAGCATCCAGAGGCAGTTTCGATGATATTTTCCCTCAAGGGCTATCATGTCCCCAGGTGCAAGTTTGGCAAGCAACTCAGTGTCTTCTGTTTCCAATACAGCTTTTCTAACATTGAAATCTTACTGTTTTGTTGATACCTCATGGAGCACTTCAGAGCTGGCTGGCTTGTTGCAGAAGAAGCATACAGGGTCTTTAGTGTTGACATGACTGTGAGCAGACCGTGTGTGAACTTTGGGTGCATCAGACTCCTCCACCTTTTCTAATGACTTCCACCATCGTTGCAGTATGGTTTGATTATATTTTACTCGACAGGCCTTGTGCCACTGTACCCTGTTGGTCATCAGTGTGGCTTCTATGCCATTTCCATCATCCAGCCTGTCCAGATCCAGCTCAGCTGGTATTTGTCTAATTTCCTGAAATGCAAGGAGATTCCTGGCCAATGACACATAATCACTGCCTACTGGTGGCTTGCTTGACCTGGCAGGGCATTGCAAATCATCCCCCATTTCTACTTGGCAGAGAGCACAGAGTTCCCCGTTCATGGGGCAATGCAGCTTAGAATGCTTAGATGTAGAAGGCTGGGCTGGATCAATCAGTATATGGCGTTTCGACATGATGCAGACACAGTGTTGAAGTGTCAAAGATCTGAAGAGTGCAGTAGCTAGCTAGCCAGTAGCTAACTGACACATATAGAGGGATCCTGTAATGCACAAGAACATACCATATTGTAAGTGTATATTCATATTATTTTAAACATTTATACTACATTCATAGTGAGTGAAATGTCATTAACACCCTTTTTGGAGGAAGTAAGGGTGAAGAAGTTAGAGGTGGATTTGCTAACACTACTCAACAGCTAGCTAGCTAGCTATTTCATCTCATTCATCAACAGCTAGCTAGTATAAGATCCACTTTAAATACATAGCCTATAAATAATGTGAACATGAATGAAATGAAATAGCTAGCTAGCTAGCTACTAGCTAGCTATTTAATTTCATTCATCAACAGCTAGCTAGTATAAGTTGCACTTTAAATACATAGCCTATAAATAATGTGAACTTTTTTTTTCATAAAATATTGCCATAACGGCACAAAGGTAATTACGCTGATTCAGTATAGTCTTTGACCAGAAAGAACATGATTAAATTACTCACTTTTCCAGACATCAAAACGTCACTCTTCTCTCATATGCACTCCTGTCAGTCTTCATGTCTAAATCACACCTGTGAAGTACAGTAAACGGCGCAGCCTAGCTCTACTGCCCTCTGCTGGTCTGCAATATTATCATGCTACGAACTGACACACATTGACACAAGGCATGGCTGAGCAAATCGATATCTTTATTAGAACAAAATTACAATTTTATCAAAGATATACATTATTATAATGGAGAGTGATGGGGCAAAAACTGGAAAAATGTAATGCTGAGGTCAATGACCTCTCAATGTCACCAGAGGTCAGATAGAAAGTGTTTCCACATCTGAAATAAAACCTTGGGGTATGTAGATTATATGCTGAAAGTTTCACGCTTTAGTCATAAAATGCACAATTGGTTTGCTTATCTGCCCCACTAGTAGGAAATCAGGGCCCTCTTTTCCACTTACCCCAATATACAAGTTGGCCACTATAGGTGAAAGTGAGGAACCCATAGCACACCCATGCTTCTGCCTATAGTACTGCCCCCCTCCCTGTATGTGAAGTACGTGGACTGAAGACACCTTCAGGAGCAGACACACTGGGTCAGTCTTAAGGGTGGTCCTATTGCTGAAGGTGGGGTTGTCCTGTAATTTCATACAGACTACCTCCACTGCTTCAGCAACAGGAACACACATGAAGAGGGACATAACATGAGACCATTGTTTCATCCGCCTCCATAATGATGTCCCTCACCTTATTTACAAAATCTGTTCTGAATGTGATGTCCAGTACTGCCTACCAATGGGTAAAGAAATGTAAAGATAGTATAGGTCACCGAGTTAATCATACTAACAATAGGTCATAATGGCATATCCTGTTTATGTATCTTAGGTAAACCATACAGACTAGGTGTGGCTTCCCCTTGGTATAATCTACAGTAGAACATTCTGTCAGTACCATTGTCCTGTTCTAACTGCTTCAGACAATCTATCACTTTTTTTTTGTAACCACTACATGGATCTCGTTTCAGGGGCATGTAAGTATTTATGCTGCTAACGTCATAACTTCCTCATGATAGTCTGTCTGGTCTGGTAAAACAGTGCACCTACCTTTGTCTGCTGGAAGGATGAGGATGTTATTGTCCTTGTGGAGAGTCGCAAGTGCATTCTTCTCGTCTCTGCTGATGTTGGATGGCGGCGGCTTTGCATTGTTGAGGCAGGCTTAAAATGTCATCTTAGATGTATGCCAGTGTGTCTAGGACGAACGTTCCCCATGTTGTATGCCAAGCCTGCCTACAGTACAGGTTAAAAAAATAAAAGGTGAATGGATTCTCTTAATTTTTCCTTTGTTCAAACTGAAAGGTCATCTTCATCCACAGCAGGTATTCCCCCCTGACTGCATCAAAGTTTAATTTTTAGGTCACATTCTCCTGAGACACCATATTGCTCCTGATGCTGCTATGCTGATGATACACAGCTATATCTTGTGTATATGTTGACTCCTCTACCTGTGCCTTTGCTGTGGACTTCCTAGCTCTTTTGGACTGTCATAATCTTACTCAACATGTTGATTTTCCTACCCGTGACACAGGCCCACACACTGGTTCTTGGGTGCACCACTGGCACAACCCCCATCCAGTTACAGTGTCAATCTCTTTTGAGATTCCTCTCACCCACACAAAACTGCATCCCCAGCATAGCATAACATACTAGAACATTAAGAAATTCAGCACACCTGTCCTTTAGAACCTGCTACAGTCACATGACAGACCTGATCTTCTGGTGTCACATTAAAACACCATGCTATCCACCAGCTATGACACAGCCCACTCAAATCCCATAGTGTCATGTTCACACATCCTGCACCCTGGTTAACCCCTTAGCTCAGATCCCGGAAGGCGGCCAGTCACCAATTGGAAAGGCTACAGAATAAGACAGACCTCATAGTCCACACAGATGCCTACAAGGAGCATTTACTGCCCTATAAAGCTACTCTTTCCCATGCCAAAACAGCATACTAACCAACTCTAATAAATGATGAGCTACAAAATCCCATAAAACTGTTCTCCACCATCAATAAACTGCTTAAGCCACTTAACCCCTCCCTTGCCCCTGGCTCTCAGGACCTCTGCAATAGGCTTTTTGTTTTGCCACAGAGGGTGCAGGAATTGAGGACCCAAATGCAGATGCTCTAACAGGTGAAACAAAAAGGTTAATGATAGGAAACACAAGGGTATCAAGAAAAAACAAGGATAGATGATGGTACGCACTGACAACCAACAAACTAAACAGCTGAACTTGAATACAGGGAAAAATCAACAACAGCTTTGGGACAAACGGGTAACTGAGGAAAAACTGCTTAGGACTTGGGACTGGGGTGGTGTCAGAGCAGGGTCAGATAGGAGATGCGGGAAGCAGGGCTGGAGTGGCAGGAACCGGGAGTGGTCATGACAGCATCCCTCTCCTAAGGGCACCACCTGGCTCCCTAGCTGGTCGCGGGGGGTTCTGGAGCATAGTTACACCACAGGGGAGATCAGAATGGTTTACTTGTTTATTTTCAATCCAAAACAGATCCCATTTACCAACTCCTACAGCCCTCTGGCACCTCACCCCCCTGTCCTGCTCACCCAAGACATGTCCCCCTACACTCCTGCTAGACTGCCCCCTTAGCACTTTCACCCCCATTGTCTCTGCCTTTTACTGAACTTGTCATGATCCAAGAACTCCTCCTGTGTTTTAGACCCCATGGCCACCATACTGATGAAGGCCTGCCTACCTGCCATCTGCTGGTTGACAGTCAATGCCTCCCTCTGGACAAGACTGGTTTCCCCTGAGCTCTTTCCAACTGAAGAACTTCTCCAGACTCCACCCCTCACTCTCTGGATCTGTTGCTGAAAAGCTCATACTTTTGTCACCTCCTGCCTGGACTATTGCTACAGCATCCTATCGGGTCATTATCCAAAGCCCTGGATAGCTGCAGAACTCTATTGCCATTGTTATTACACAAACTAGGCCCAGGCAGCACATCACACCCACCCACATTTACCTGCATTGGCCCCCAGTTAATCAGCATATCACCTTCAAAATATTCCTGCTCACCTACAAGCCCCTGCATGGAGAAGCTCCCATCTACCTTTCCAACCTCCTCTCTAGCTACACATCATCCCACTCCCGCACTTCTCTACACTGGTCTCCTAGCCCTCCCCACCACCGAGCTCAAGTCAACAAGGGACCAGGCCTTTAGCACAGCTGACCCTAAGCTTTAGAATATAAGTATGCTATAAAGATTCTTCTGTCTGTGTGGAAAAATGCCCTTTACCATTTCATTGTTTCAAAAGGCCTGTGCACTGGTTTCACCAAAATCATTGTAGCCAGATTATCAGATTATGGTTTGCCTCTTCAAATACCTCTCTCACATAACCTTAATGCAGTTAAGCCCACTAAAGCCTATGGTTTTTTGCTGTGAAAACAAAATAATAATCACAGCATTCTTCAGTCTTCTGGAAGAGGTATGAGCATGCGCGAGTAAACAAAACAAAGGATCAAGGCTGCAAACACTGAGAAGCCAGCAGCCACAGAGCTAAACTTAGCACACCGCAGCATTCCCTTCACAGAGGTGAGAGGTGTTTGGCCCTGGACGCAATGTGGCATGGAGAGGAGTGAGAAAGGGAAAGGCAACAGGAATGCAGTGGACTCTACTTCCAATATGAGAATTCTCAAGTGATGTCCTTAAATGACTTCTAACATGCCTCTGTCATGATATAGAATAGGAAAGTGGGACTGGGTGCATAAAGCCAATAATGTTCTACCAATTTTCTTTTTTTTTCTTTTGCATGATAATTACCTTTGGTTGTATTTGAAGTCAGTGTTAACAACCATCTGTTGAGCTGCTTTTTTAGAAACTCACACCAGACTAGGATTTCTAAGGATGCAGATTTGATCAAAAGCAGATTTCAGTAGTGTGAAATATATCTGGAGCAACAGAATGTGGGATTGAACTTAACAGTTAGCTGGACAGCCCCTAAATTGAACACATCGAAACTGCATCTTCTCAGGAAACAGAAGAAATGGGAAATGGTGTTGTTGGACATGTTTTTAGATGTGTGCATTTTTAGATGTGCATCAGGCAACCTTGGTTCACCTAAAAATACCCTGAAACTGAACTTTAAATCCATGTGTCGAAAGCAATAGTTACACGTTTTTCACACCGCAGTACCAATTTACAAGATTGTAAGTTTTTCCTTCCAAATATCTGAGATTGATTCGACTTGCCAAACTCTAACGGGAAGCCATCACCATGAGGAAATAACAAGCTAAGTAAAACCACTGCTTGGCTGTCAGAGCACCAGAGACAGATGGGCTGTTAGGATTTCATGTGGTCACGAAGGCTCAGTGGCTTAGTAAGAGGGAATCAAAGTCTTTCAACACAGGAAACCATTGATACACTGTGGGCAGACGAAAGAGGAGACCCTCCTCTGTAATATCACACATGAACTTTATGAAGTTGGTTAGGTCAAGTTGACGTGGATTTTGGCCCTCAACCCGTCCTTCTGACTTTTTTCTCTCTTTTCTTCGGTTCTATTGCTCTGACTTTCACCTCCCTTATCTCCGTAGTACAATATATGTACACACAGCTGTGTGCAAGTGTGCATGTGAAATCAGGAGGGTATCATAGCTTTCAGCTGGACTACGTTTGTCAGTCTATTTCAAGAAAAAGAATGGCATCCCTAACGTTTCGTGCTGTCAGCGAATGTGGTCATATTACTACTCATGGATAACACATGCGAGGAGCCCAAGACCGGAAGTGGAGACATTACACTTCATGCCATCAGCACCACAGACTCCAGCAAAAACTCCAGTAGAGCCTATGATTGATTGACAGGATGCTGTAAGGAGAAAGACATTGACAGGGGCCTGCTCCCAGAACTGATTGGCTGAACTCTTGACTATCGTCATTGACAACCATAGGCTTCCTCTTTATCAGTGATGCTTTGAGGAGTTATTTGCTTGTGGAGGAATGTTTTGTTTTTGTTGTTGTTTGTTTCGTTTTTTGTTTTTTTATGTTTTTTTTGGGTGGTCTTATAGTATTATTTTGATTTCAAAATTTTAGCCCTGTGATGGTCTGGCGGTCTGTCCAGGGTGTCTCTGCGCCTGCTGCCCAGTGACAGCTGGGATAGGCTCCAGCATCCCCACGACACTGAGAGCAGGATAAGTGGTTTGGATAATGGATGGCTGGATGGATAACAGATTCTTAGGAAGTTGGTGGTATTTCCTATGGCTCAGTAATCAACAGGCTTGACTACATTCATCCAAGTCACAAGGGTTGATGAACTAATAAGCTTGAATGTATACACACATATATACATATAACATACACAAACAGACAGACAGACAGACAGACAGACAGACAGACAGACAGACAGACACACACACACACACACACACACACACACACACACACACACACAATTTTAGTGCTACTGTCACCATGTGAGGGCAGAGATCAGTGGGAGAACAGACAGTTGAGTGGTTGTTCATTATCCACTTAGCCAGTCACTGTGTTCCCATCAATTACAGAGGAAACTGAAGACTTCTTAAAATAGAGCCCTGCTGCTCTCCTCCTCCTCCTCATGCAAGGGTTTCTCTGTAACTCCACTTATCTCCATCAGACTCTCTTTCTATGCTTGATTTGCTTGATGCTTGCTCTCCTCTCTCCTCTGCATTCATGGTGTGTGTGTGTGTGTGTGTGTGTGTGTGTGTGTTTGCATATAACTAAGAATAAAGGACATCAGGGAGCCAAACAGTAAACTGAGGTATTCATCGATGCCTACAGTGTAAAGAAACGTAAATAAAACTACTGTAGAGTAATAAAACTACCATAAACCTACTTTTAGTGTTATAAATTCAAAGCATGCAATAAAATTAAATATCACAAAGCCCATAACGTCACCTCAAAACAACAACGTGATAGCATTTTTGCCAAGAACATAATTAGAAACTTGATACTGTATATTATTGACTAGATATTACATTAACCATAACCATTTCAAGCTCAATAATGTAATAACGTCAGTAATACAATAATGCTCTTAAATCTGATTAGCTGTGCATCCCTGTCATATATATATGTGTGTGTCCAGTGACAGAGAGACACCCTGCCAGGATGTCCCACTCAATGCCTGTTGGAACAGGCTCCAGCTGAATTTGATAAATTGGGTAGAGGGAACAAATAAGTGACTGAAAAGCTGCATTTTGCAATGTTAAACAAGAGCATAGTGTGTGTGTGTGTGTGTGTGTGTGTGTGTGTGTGTGTGTGTGTGTGTGTGTGTGTTTGTGAGTGTGTGCGAGTGTGTTTGCATGCTTCTGTGGTTGTGTACATGTGCGTGTATACATTTGCATGCGTCTGGTGTGTGTGTGTGTGTGTGTGTGTGTGTGTGTGTGTGTGTGTGTGTGTGTGTGTGTGTGTGTGTGTGCATGTGCACGAATACGTTTGCATGCGTCTGTGTGTGTGTGCACAAGTGTGTGAGTGCATTTGCATGCGTCTGTGTGTGTGTTATCAGACAATAACACTGAAGTGTTTTGCACAATGTCTGTGGAAGTGCCTAAACTAACTATTCCAATAAAGCGAAGGGGTAGAATTTTTTTTTTACAAAACTTGGAGGAAAAGCCAAGACATCGTTTTAAGTTGCCTTACAGCAACTTTTTGTATCCCGTGTCAGTTTATAATGAAACCAGGTTGCATTTTAGCACTAAAATTGAATAATTTAAAAAAATATATTCAAGTACGAAAAGGAAAAACAAAAGAAGCCAGTTGGAGTCACACCTCCAGTAAGAGCAGTGTCCATCATCCAACTCGGGCGCACAGATTAGATTTGGCTTAATGTGTAATGCGTGATTTGGGAATAGAGGAAGAACGCCGGTCCCACGGAGGAGACTTAAACCCATAATAGCATCAGAAACACTTCTACCATGCAGTTGATGAGATAAACAAATAAACCCATTTACCTGCAGCAGAGGCAGCAGAGGCAGCAGAGGCAGCCCAGGCCGTCCAGGGGTCTGGGTAAACCCCCATCCTTTCTTTTCTACACTGTGAGAAGCATCGTGCAGAAAATGACAGTTCACTCGGTAACCTTTTACAATAAGGGTACATTAATAAACCAGTGATAAGCATTAACTAACAGTTAATTAACAATCAACTAACCCTATTAACATTAACTCAGTAATATGCGTTTAGTAACTGTACACAAATTTCTCGTTAACATTTATTCAGGGTTTACACAGGGTAATTAAGGTACTAATTATTAGTGAATGATGAGCACCGTTAGTAAGTGATTACTAGACACATTGGTCAACTGTTAATTAACTCTTAGTTAATGCTTATTACTGGTTAATTAGTGTGCCCTTGCTGTAAAGTGTAAACATTCACTTTCATTAGCAATTAATTGTAAAAAAATTGATCATTATTATTATTATTATCTTTTTTTTTTTTTTTACAAAGATACGGAGTAATCTCTGACCAGCCTCATAATGGGAATCAGTCTTTTTTTTATTCCGTGTAACAGATGTGGTCATCGGTTTGTTACATTTCTGCAATCGTCTCGCCGTGATGGAAACTGTCGATTAAATATTACGCAAAGCAGATAGGAATCGTCCTCTTGTCCCATCTTCCTAGACATGTTTAGATTGGTGGTGCATGATGTTATGTTGTCTGAACATATTTGTATTCACAGCGATCAATCTTCAGCGGGAAAGAGCTATCCCAAAGTTGCCCTGATCTGCTTTGGTGGAGGCTATAGACCGGCGGGGAGTGTACTGAACTGGATGTAAAAGGGAAACAAAAGAGTTGTGGTCCACACGCACACGCACGCACGCACACGCACAGAAACACACACATCTGCACCCACACATACTCACAATGCTCTGCCGTAATAATGGTGTGCACTGACTGAGCCCCTCTGGGCTGTTAGTTCTCCATTTAATCAGCGAAAGCTGGCCACATTTCAGGATCTCTCTATTCAACATGCCAACCTCTCTCCATTTTTCTTTTTCTCTCTCTTTCCCCTCCTTCGTGCCTCTCCGTGCCAAACTTCACGCCGGCCTGCCAGCCTGACCAGGGCCAATGCTTGATGTTGCCATGTTGCAAATCCAAGCTGGACTGTTCAGACATGTTAAGAGGAGCTAAAGATAATCTTCCTCTGTTTGTGTTGCTGTGAATCTAACGGGAGCTGTGTTGCAATTTAGGGAGCGACTTGGTGGTGATTTGAGTGCTGACCACTTCTTCAAAGACCACTTGTGTTTTCTGGTCAGGGCTCATATTTGCATTTGTTGAGTACACGCAGATTGTCAATGACTTCTGAGGTTATTGCCTTAGAGACTGTGGTCACATTCTCTCTCTCGCTCTCTCTTTCTATTTCTCTTTCTCTCTACTTTTCTCTCTCCATTTCGCTCCCCATTCTTTTTCTCTGCTTTTCTCTCTCTCTATTTCTCTCCCCATTCTTCTTTTTCTCTGCTTTTCTCTATTTCTCTCCCCATTCCTCTTTTTCTTTACTTCTCTCTTGCTCTTTCTCTCCCATTCTTCTTTTTCTCTACTTTTTTCTCTCCCTTCTTCCTTTTCTCTACCTCTCTCCCATTCTTCCTTTTCTCTACTTTTTTCTCTCTATTTCTCTCCCCATTCTTCCTTTTCTCTCCTCTCTCCCATTCTTCTTTATCTCTACTTCTCTCTCTCTCTCTGTTTCTCTCCCCATTCTTCCTTTTCTCTACTTCTCTCTCTCTATCATTTCTCTCCCATTCTTCTTTTTCTCTACTTTTTTCCTCTCTCTCTCCCTATTCTTCTTTTTCTCTACTTTTCTCTCTCCCTCTCTATTTCTCTCCCCATTTTTTTCTCTACTTTTCTCTCTCTCTCTCTCTCTTGCCATTTCTATCCCAATTCTCTCTCTCTTACCATCTCTCTCTCTCTCTCTCTCTCTCTCTCTCTCTCTCTCTCTCTCTCTCTCTCTCTCTCTCTCTCTCTCTCTCTCTCTCTCTCTCTCTCTCTCTCTCTCTCTCTCTCTCTCTCTCTCTCTCTCTCTCTCTCTCTCTCTCTCTCTCTCTCTCTCTCTCTCTCTCTCTCTCTCTCAACCAGATTGATGGAACCAGATTTGCTTAAAAATTAAGAGAACTGTAGTGAGGCCATAAATGAATGAATGGACTGCCTCATGTTTGTTTTTGTGATTTTTGAGTCAAACCATGTGTGAGGAGGTATCAGGTCAGTTTTCTGAATTGGAAGACTTAGCGCTTACCACTAAATTCGGCTCGAAAATCTGTGAGCCAATCCCACACATGATCCGTTTATTCACAAATTCAAATTGAAAACTTAGTATAACTCAAATTTAGATATGTATTTGTGGAATTATTTTCTTGAGACACAAATTAGTTGGTATTTAACATGTCTAGGAAAAGAAACTTGTACCTTACAGTAGGGGTCCCAAAGCTTTTTTACATAGCGGGCCAAATTAATATTGACAATATTTTTGAGGGCGGGGGTGGGTGGGGGTTAATCACGACCGGAATAGAGGTTAGGTTTATAAGCCAATAGTCTCATAACAATTAAATAACGTTTGCATATTAAGTACACAGTGCATATTTTCCTTGCATGAACACATTAAAAACATTGGAACTCACCAGTATCACTGAATCGCTGGGAGCCCTGGGCTTGTTTCCCTGCAATAAGATGGTCATGACATGTGAGTCATCGGTTGCAATAAAGCCATATTTTACGTACGACTCGTCATATTTCCTTCTGAATGAAGCTTTCATTTTGCAGTCTTGGCCTCTGCCGTCTCTGCGTTATCATCATCGTTAGACCTTTTATTTCCCCTTCCTCTTCCGCAGAAACTCTCAAGGGACGTTTGTTTTTTACTCATGGTAGCTAGCTAGCTGCAACATGCACATGGAGTAGGTAAGTGGGTGATGACCGACTGATGACCTCGTGTGCGTCGCATTACTCAAGTTCAACGTCAGTATCCTCATCCTGTTGGGGGCATGACAGGGAATGGTGAGGAAAGGTGCAGCACAGACAGACCGTGCCACATTCACTGTTATCACCACACAAATAGCCTATAATGTTATATGCTTATTATTCAGGTTTTTTATTTGTTTTTTGCCTAATCATATATAGTTTCCTCGTGACCCGGTAGCAAATGCTTTGCGGCCCCGTGCCGGTCCGCGGCCCGGTGGTTGGGGACCACTGGTTTACAGTACCTGTTTGTAAGACATGATGGACATGTGTGAATGATGCTCGCGGCATTTCTTGTTTTCTATTTAATTGTTTCATGTTGAAGCAAATCTGATTCCATACTGATTCACGATGCACCTTATTTCACAGTAAAGCAGGGGAAAGGTTCATTTTCCCCGCTGCACACCCTCTAACAACTCCATTGAGCCTACATTTGTCTCTGCAAACCATGTGATCCTTCTTAACATTTTTCCTCCCCCCCACAGACACATGAACGCACACGCTCACGTACACATACCTCCGCAGAGAAATCATGTGAATCGGTCACAAGAGAGAATAATGACCAATTTATTGAAAACGTAAGTGCACTTTTTTGGTGGTAGACAATTTCCTGCTTCTCTTAAAAGCTGCTAAAACACCAGAGGTCAAATAAACCTGTTTAGTTTCGCTCCTTAATCTGAATTGTTCTGACCAATTCTCAACATTAAGCTTAAAGTCATTAGTGAAAATGATATTAATCTACAGGATACAAAGTCACACGCCTCAACTACTGAGACATGCACCTCCACCTGGTTTGTATTACTCTAATGCTAATTACTTTAAACAACAGACACAGCCCCTCATGCTTAATATAGGATGGAGACTGAGAGACGGAAAACACAAGACCAGCGGATGACCTCAACATATGAGACGTCACACGTGTTTCACTACAAGGCTTCTACTTTTGGAGAAATGTTAATGTTTCTATTGGCCTCCCCCAAAAACCCTCCGTTTTTACAAGCTCCCATGTTCTTGGACAGATTTTCACCGTGGCTCAAATAAAAAGCAGGAATAATAACCTCCACCGCTGTGTAGCTCCCACCATTGCTGTTTTCTAGTGGGCGCCCAATTTCCTCAGGTGGTAGGCAGCAGCTACAGCGAAGAATATACATGAAGTAGGAATTGTGAGTGGACAGGATTTTCAACGGCGCTCACATAAAGTGAAAGAAGAGGGCTCTGTTTGTTAATCTAATACATTTCTGTGTGTGTGTGTGTGTGTGTGTGTGTGTGTGTGTGTGTGTGTGTGTGTGTGTGTGTGTGTTTATGTTTGCACTCAAACAGAGCAAATAGGACAATCAATGGTATGTTTCGCATGTTTGATGTTTGCGCTCCATAAACCATTACCTAGGCTAACCAGCAGGTATATCAAATTAACTAGTCATGCTTGGAAAGCAAGTCCTCTTTCCAGATTCGCCTTTACCATGACCTTCTATAAATAAGCACAAACATATACAGAGGTGCAATACTTGCAGATGGGAAAATACACACTTACACGCAAACCACAGAGACAGACAAAACAGGGGGAGCACTTGGAGTCCTTTTTTACTAAGGTCAACAAGTTCACAATGCTCCTTTGCCTGCCGAGGTTAGCGTCACACTGTAACCCAAACAACACACAAACACACACACACACACACACACACAGTACCACTCTTAGTACTTTTGTACACCATAGAATCAAAAGCTAAGCTTGGGAGTCATGCAGTTCTTTATCATGTGGTAGATAGTTTCTTAGGATACAGGCTAATGTGTATGCTAGCATGTGTGTGTGTGTGTGTGTGTGTGTGTGTGTGTGTGTGTGTGAGAGAGAGTGTGTGTGAGAGAGAGAGCGAGAGAGTGAGAGTGAGAGTGAGAGTGAGAGAGAGAGAGAGAGAGAGAGAGAGAGAGTGTGTGTGTGTGTGTGTGTGTGTGTGAGAGAGAGAGAGAGTGTGTAGGGTTGTTTTCACCTTGCTCCTTCTGCACTCATGCTGCTCCCTCGGTCAGGTAGTGTGGATATACTGAAACAAAACAAAGACAGCAGACAGTGTAGGGAGACAGAGACAGGGAAATCTTTATGTTGGTTTTCACATAGCACAAAAACGAGCTAGGCAATTTCCCCCAAACTCATACTCTGCCGTCCCGTCTATAAAGACTCTAGTAAACAGTGGCGGCTGGTGAAAAAAAATGTTGGGGGGCACAGTTTTGGGGGGAGACAAAGAAACGGAAGCAGCACTTCACAGCTCAGCAAAATAAAAAATAAAAGCTCTAAAAACAACTCAAAACACACTGTAACGTTGCCTACACGCTGGCCAGTAACACTATTTGAATATAAACGTTGACCTCCTTTCCTTCTGGCCTGCAAATTTCTCAATGACTTTCTGATTAACGCAAGTCGTCTCAGCCACCAGTCTCTTTTCCACTGACGGCACGGCCACTGCGTTCAGCACCTCCTGGGTCATGGCGTGTCTGAGAAACGTTTTCGTTCTTTCCGAGGCTGAGAAGCCCCTCTCAGCTTCCGCCATGGTCACTGCCGACACTATTAGGGCGAAACAGGGGGAGCAACATGAGGCATTACTTACACCGCATCCCGCTAGCCAACTCCCGTTGTTTATAACAAGGACGGGAGACGCCCCGGGTGTAAACTCGTCCTCGATCATTTGCCGGCTGCTGCATTTGTAAATCGGGTCAGTCCGGTCCAAGCTCCTTCAGCCCGTATCGAATCCCGCACCGGGCAAGAAAATAACCGGTTACATTGGTGGCAGCGGCGGGATCCGGAAGTGTGCAGATCCTCCGAAGTCTCTTCGGAGCGCGGGAATAACAAAGCGCGAGGGCGCGCTTCCGGGGAGGGTGACGACTGTAAACTACTAATAAGACACGTTAGCCCCTAGCTAACGGGTCTGACCCTTTAGCCGAGCGGTTAGTGATGTCGCCTTGTGGTGCAGTACATCAAATCCCGCACCGGGCAAGAAAACAACCGGTTACACAGTGAACGATTTATGAAAGGGCGTTTTTGTAAGGAAATCGAATTTTCTTTGATTTCCGCGGTTCCACTTGAAATTGCCATCTGCTGAAAGTACCGCTCAGCTAGCTAAGAAGCAGCAGCTATAGTCGCGCATCCGTAGTTATATTGATGGCGACGTGATCGTGAAAGACAGCGTTGAAAATTGTCCAATCACATTGATATTTTAAAAAAAACCCACATAAAAACAATACGCGGCCAATAAAAGCGGAGTGGAAAATCTGAAGCAACCAATTAGAGCGCAGCCTCAGGTCACCTGCTTGCCCGACGTTGAAGGCCTTACGTGTGCTCTCATTGGCCGGCGGCCCGGCGCCCCTTCACCCTTCACCCAGGAAGTATTCCCACAGACCTTCGCCAAATACAATTGGGAACCAGTATTCCATAAATGCTGACAGACGTCGACAGACTACCAGACGCATTGTACGAGTAAATAATTGTCATTTCATAATTATTTCGTATTTTCCATCTAATTAATTTGTTTAACATGTTTAAGTAGAATTTCTTCTCTTGATATTTGGAAGTGGGCGGCTCCCCATCGCTCCGCATTAACAAACTGCCACTGCTAGTAAAACCACCGTATACACGTGTTTTTTATACTCAGACTGTGTAATAGTTCATATTATATAGCTGTACACATTTATATGGGCAATACGTGTAAAAGTTTTACACGCAGGTATGTCTCACATATGGTTATTGCTCCTTGCGTAATAGTCAGATGTATTTGTATTTGTGTACATGATGGCAGTTTGTGCCGCGGAACATGCTATGAGAAAAGCTCACTTTTAAATCAGATAGACAGTTGGGTTGGAGCGTGGGGGGTGATCATGTCTGGATGGCTCTCTGTTTCTCAATGGAACTTGTGCAAGCTGGAAATGGACCCCGATTCCATCAGGGAGAGCGTTGACTCATTTAGTTAACCTAGATAAATTGGCTTTCCAGCAATTGCTGTTTTTTTGTTTCTTTTTTTTAAGTCTGTTTTTATCTGGCTATGATGGTGTGAATTGTCCTGACACAAAATCCCCGTCAATTTTCAAACCCTCATGTAAGCCAAAGCTTGCTTTCATAGCACATACCTCCGGACTGCACCGTAAAACTCTGTGGGTATAATAAAATTGATTCAATGATTAATTATGGAGCTGTTTGCAGATTGGGCTGAGAACACCGGGTTCTTTTTAATGGATCAATTATTGAATTATTACTGTTTTCATTAAGGGCCAAAAATGCTGGATTTGTACATTCATGGACACATTCTCTTGTACCGAGAAAAACTCAGAAACAGGGCATCGGTTGTTTCTCTTCCTGGAAACAATATGGTTGAGGAAAAAAAAAAAGAAGCAAAATACTTAAACATCTACAGAGAAAAATATGTGGTCATGTAATCCATGCTCTTCAGTGGACAACCTAAGCTGCCTTACAGTACCATTAGTGCATTTTTAGTATGACGTAGCCCCACTGGGATTTAAACCGCTAACCCTAGCAGTATTAGTGCCAGGCTCTAACCATTAAACTACACAGAATCATAAAGCAATACCCGTTATACATGCACATAGATGAATGACGGGGGATGTTAAGATGTTGAATCATTCACACCTCACACACACACACACACACACACACACATATATATATATATATATATATTAAAAAAATTATACATACATGACCAAACCTATATGGCAACAGACATACTGCAGATGTAATAGGATTGTTGTTTTATTCTCGATGACTGAACCTGAATGTATTAAACCTCAAAATACTGAAAAGGGATTTTTGAACAACTTGTATCATCAATCTATCTTAAAATAAAACTTGGCTGTCAAAGAACAGGTGGAGGCAAATTGGAATTGTATAGCCATTTCTAACCCACCCTTAGAAGTCAGTGGAAATACATTGGAAAATGTAAAACTGACAACAGACATTTTGGAAGCAAAGCTCTCTCTCTCTCTCTACAGTGAAATGCTGCATCCCAGAACAACAGCAATAAGGCAAAGGCATCATGGATTTATTCTCCTTTTTGGTGCTGCTGAGCAAGACACCTAAACTCCTGTCTGCTCCTGAGCTGGTTGTTACTTTGCATGGTTGACACTACCATCGGTGTGTGTGTGCATGTGTGCGTGTGTGAATGCGTGCGTGTGTGAGAGAGAGAGAGAGAGAGAGAGAGAGAGGTTGATTGGTTGACTGAGAGCACACTTGCTCCCTCTCACCTGACGTGCACCTTGAATTTCATTTGTAAGCGGGAACCATCGGACCAGACTATTGCCTCCCTCCTCTTCGCAGATGTTCCTTCCATTAAAACTGTGTTACTGTCAAATTCTCTTTGGCAGAAATGTGAACCACCTGCAGGGAAGAGAGAGGAACAGCGTAGGGTAGTGGGAAAAAACTGATGGAGACTTCCAGTAAAGAGGGCTGAGGAGGGATGCCCTGAAGTGTTTGCTCTGTGTCAGACTTCTGTGTGTGTACAGCAGGGGTCAGGAACCTTTTTGACTGGGAGAGCCATAAAAGCCAAATATTTCTAAATATATTTCATTGAGAGCCATATAGTATTTTTAACGTATAATAAATTAAATATGTCTCACTTTTAATGCGACTTCTGGTGCTGCATGGTTTTGCTGATGGCCTTGTAGTCTGGTTCATACGTGGTGAGGTTGAGCTTCATGCAGGCGTTGAGGCTTCCATCAGTTAAACGTGAGCGTAGGTTGGTCTTAATGTTCCTCATATGCGAGAATGACTGCTCACATGCATATGCAGAGCCAAACATGGTCAATACGGCAATACTTACACGCTGCATTGTGTGGTATGTCACAGGAAGCTCGTTCCAAGTTTTAAGAATCAGCTGGTCTTCAGGTTGAAGATTTTTCATTTCTGTCCACTTGTCTTCCCTCGCCAGCTCTGCTCGCTGTCGCGCAAGACTTCCCAACTCTCCATTAAGTGACTTGAACTTACTCATCCACATGTCTGATGCCTTCAGGTCAGCAACTTCCAGCTCAAAGTCTCCGATAGAGACCCCGGGGATGCATGTCAGGTCGATTTTGTCCACTGCACACTCATGTGGATGAGTGATGAACTTGAAAAGACCAGTGCGCGCAGGAAATTCTCCAAAACGTGCTTTGAATGACTGCAGGAGATTGGACGTAAAGCCAGCTAGCTGCTGGAGATCCAGATGTTGAGTGGAGTCACTTGCTAAGCATGCATCTCTAAATTGTTGCAGTCTTTCAAAGTGCAGAAGACGACCTGTTTCAATGTCCCTGAGAAAGAATTCCAGCTTGCTTTCAAATGCAAACACTGCTTGTTGAAGGGATGAGATTGTATTTCCAATACCTTGCATTTTCACATTGAGCTGGTTCAGATGGCCAGTTATGTCCACGAGATAGTGAAACTGCAGGAGCCAGTCAGTGTTGTCTAGCTCGGGATGCTTGACGCCTTTCATGTCAAGAAAAGTCCGGATTTCACTCAGGCAAGCTGCAAAACGGCCGAGCACCTTCCTCCTTGACAACCAACGCACGTTGCTGTGTAAAAGCAGACCGGGATAATGATTCCCAACTTCTTCTAACAGAGATTTAAACTGGCAATCATTTAAAGCTCGGGCAGCAATAAAGTTGACCACTCGAATGACCAGCGACATCACCTCACCAAGCTCCTGGCCACGCGTCTGAGCGCAAAGCGCCTCCTGGTGCAGGATGCAAGGACAACTTAGGATGGCTCTCTTTTCATGTTCACGGAGAAGCGCTACAAATCCTTTGTTCTTCCCCAACATACAGGGTGCACCATCAGTACAGACAGAAATAACTTTATCCATCGGTAGTTTTTTTTCTTCAGCAAACTCCATGAAAGACATGAATAAATCCTCTCCTCTTGTTGTCCCTTTCATTGGCAAAACAGCCAAGCTTTCCTCACGCAGTGTGTCACCTGCAGCATACCTGGCAATGATGCTGCACTGAGATAGACGGCTAACGTCTGTTGACTCATCTAACGCGAGAGACAAGTATGTCCCGGCGTTTATGTCCTTAATTTGTGTTTCCTCGACTTGATTTGCCATCATGATGCTACGATCGTGCACAGTTCTTGCTGACAGGGGCATGTCTTTTATTCGTTTGATTATCTTGTCTTTATTTGGGAAGTCATCAAGCAGTTCATTGGCCACATCAAGCATGAATGTTTTGGCATACTCGCCATCTGTGAATGACTTTCCATTCCTTGCTATTGCCAAAGCGGCCGCAAAGCTAGCGGAATTCCCGTCCCCTTGCTTGGTCCACACACGTGGTTGCTGCTGACTCGTCTGCACTCTCCGCTGTAGCTCCTCGCATGCCCTTTTCCTGCTGGCCCCCGCTGGAGATTTCCATGCAAATGAAGCTAAACTAGGTGGCTATCTGATAAAATTGATTTCTTCACCTTTACAATGACCCGGACATGCTCGCGAGCCATTGGTTCCCGACCCGACCCACGGGTGACCCGTGACCCGTGAAATTTATCTTCAAAACTAATTTCTGTTTACTTTAAAATGACACTGTATTATTAAGAAATATCACAAGTATTTTAAAATCAGTTCCAAACTGATTTAAAAAAAAAAAAATTTTTTTTCAACTCAAAATTCTCTGGGAGCCATATGCCGTCACCGGAAGAGCCATATATGGCTCGCGAGCCATAGGTTCCCGACCGCTGGTGTACAGGTATGTGTGTACATGTAAGCTTTGAAATTGATAAAAGCTACAATCCTTTATTCAAAATGTACCTTGCTCATCCTCTAATCATGTTGTGTTAACAGTAGTAAGGGCACAGAAAAAAACAAAAACAAAACCAAAACACACAGAACACACTTTGTTTTACAGAACGAAGACTACTGGGGCGTAGAATTGCTCCCCTTCATGTTTGGCCCTGATGGCAGGAACTAGACCCTTATTACTCTAGTATTCAGGAGGAGGATTCTTACTTATCCTCTGTTAAATCCTCTGTTAAAGCACTGAAATGAAAGAATGCAAAGGTTAAGGTTAACATTAGTCAGGGTTTGGGTTAGGGTCAGGATTTTCCGAAAGGTCAGACTCAGTCCAGTCTAGTTAATGACCCACAGTCTGACTCTGCCTGACCCAAATCTTTTGAACCCAACAAAATTTTACTCTGCAATACTTACCTGTCTGCCTATATTGATTATGTTATTGCCATTTCACCTTATCTGATCTTATCTGATCCTATCTTATCTTACATCTTACATTATCATTCATCCATTCTTCACCTATCTATCCAGTCATTCATTCATCCTTTTTTTTTATATTTCCCCCTTCCCCCCCATTTGTATCCTGCCAATTACCCCACTCTTCTGGGCCATCCTGGTCGCTGCTCCACCCCCTCTGCCAATCCGGGAAGGGCTGCAGACTACCACATGCCCCCTCCGATACATGTGGAGTCGCCAGCCACTTCTTTTCACCTGACAGTGAGGAGTTTCACCAGGGGGACATAGCGCGTGGGGGGATCACACTATTCCCTCCAGTTCCCCCTCACCCCTGAACAGGCGCCCCGACTGACCAGAGGAGGTGCTAGCGCAGCAACCAAGACACATACCCACATCCGGCTTCCCACCCGCAGACACGGCCAATTGTGTCTGTAGGGCCGCCCGGCCAAGCCGGAGTTAACATGGGGATTCGAACCGGCGATCCCCGTGTTGGTAGGCGGCGGAATAGACTGCTACGCTACCCGGACACCTTCATTCATTCATTCATCCTATTGTTCATTCATTTACACACTTGTTACACATACACTTATGACTAATATAATTATATTCATGCATTCATATATGAACTTGCACAATGGGGTTTCACTGAAGATAGATCATTTAACCTCTTTAACACAAGGAATCAAAGGAAGTTGAGTCTGATTTTTATGTAGGTTGGGTAGGGCAGGTGAAAATGTGTCCTCTTCGGGGCCCATCCCTTCTATTACACTGAAATATAGATACATAATCGAAACATATTCAACTACTCATAGAGTCTGAAATGTCCCTGGGAGAGAAAAAAAAGAAAAGAAACATATAATGGGCGCCATCTTCACCGACAGGCCACTCCTACCCTACTGAGACGGGTCCATTGTGATGTTTTCAGTGGACAGGAAAGGCAGAACGCTTGGCCGGGCCCCGTCCGATGAACAGTTGACGGCTTTCTGTAAACAAAACTCTTGCAAAACAACTTGTCCTAAAATGAATAAACAGCTTTATAAGAGCCCAGGAATGAGCTCTCCCATCGGAGAAGCTTTTCTATTTCCCATCAGATAAAATCGTGATACAAAACAAGAAATGGATGCCAAACATTATCACACATGCTCTTTTAACTAAAAGCATCTCTTTTTAAAGGTTTTTTTTGTGTGAGTGTGTGTGTGTGTGTGTGTGTGTGTGCCCACGTGCACACTCAGGAGGTCATTTTGCCAGCGTAATCCTGTCTTTGATTATTGGTTCCCTGTAGCCCAAAGAAACATGTGAGGACTGGAGGGCTGATCACTCCAGCTGCACCACAGACACCACTTTGATCCTGAGCCTTCAGCAGTGAGAGACATCGCCTTTTATCAGCATGACCCATCTCAAGTATCAGGTTGTGTGTGTGTGTGTGTGTGTGTGTGTGTGTGTGTGTGTGTGTGTGTGTGTGTGTGTGTGTGGGGAGGGGGTCTACTTTTGATCGTAGGGGGTGTTAAGTGCATGTTTGTGTGTGTCTATAAGTTTATATGTGCATAGGAATGTACATTTAAACAATGTGCATCTGTGTGTGTGTGTGTGTGTGTGTGTGTGTGTGTGTGTGTGTGTGTGTGTGTGTGTGCACATACAGGTTGGTGGGGTTGCTTTTGCATGTGTGTACAAGCGCATGCGCACAACTGGAGGTCATGCACACATCGCGTTAAGACGCTCCGATCTGCCACGGTTCTCAACTGAATCCATCTGTGTTAGGGCGGAGTCCCTCCACCGCAATGTATTCTTAGGCAGGGGACAACACACACACATACACTCACACACACGCGCACACACACACACACACACAGAAGGATTAAATCCATCAGCCGTTCTTGGCTGCAGTGGATCGGTTTTGCTCGCATCACTTCCCCTCATATCATTATAATTAAGTGAGGTTGAACTATTCTCAGCTGTTCGACTGCCCACTTCATTCAGGCCAGGTGGAGCGGATGGCATCTTGACTGCATTACCTTGCATCTCCATGAGGTTTTCATAACAAAACAACTATTAAGATTTACAATAACTGCCGCACGTCCAGAATATGCCGACAAACAGGTGCTCCTTGAAAATAGAATTATTTTTTTGGAAGCACCATTAAGAGATTGTTGAGATATATCTTTAAGTGAAGGTGACTAGATGAATAATAGTCCGAAGACAGAAACAGGACAAAAAGGCTCTGAAAACAACTGTTGAAATGACATCACAAATTCAGAATTTGACCAATGTGTGCTGACCACAAATGGTCCTGATCAGAGGGGAGGTATTCCGGGCTTTCATGCAGCAGTCTTTATTTTACATATCCTGCAGAGTGGCATTCCCAGTATTTGGCCAGTTATTAGGTCCTCAGAGAAATATAAAATCCAGAATGAACGAGCAAAATGTGTAACAAGTCTCTTAGTTTGACGGTGGGGAAAGATACCTGGAGAGGTGTTTTCTGGAGAACTGTGTGGGTTTCGTTCAAAGCAACATAAACATACATAAATGGCATGCATAAATCCTCATCCTAAAGCCAACAGTCATGATGGAGTTCAGGTGTCAGACGCTGTTGAGAGAGAAGCAACTTTAGCTTGCTGGTTATGAGTTCATGACAAATGAATAGCCATGCCTACTGACTAGACTACCAACAAGTACTTGCAAGGACTAGACTTACAGAAGGTGAAAGGATTGCAAACTGAGCAGATCCAGTTAACTCATAGACACGATGCAGCAGCCGGGGTCAATCTGACAGTTATAATGTCATCTGCTCAGTGCATACCTGCATTTTAAATTGCAGTAGAAAGAGCAGTCCTGCTGATTAGAAGGTCAACTGCAAATACCAGGACCAGTTCTTAGTAGATGGATGGACCAATTCTGTAATTAAAGGGTAATTCTGGGGTTGTTTTTTTTCACAACCTGGGCCTTATTTTCATAGTTTTTGCCATTGTGCATATTGGTTACGACACCATTTCGCTCATCACTGTCATTGTGGAGATTTTGGACATGAGACCACTGCTGGACAGAGCTCTACCATGGCTTCCTATGGGGCAACTGAACATGAGCTTCAGTCAGGTTTTAATAAGTCCAAAACCATATAATTGGAATGAGAAAATGACAGCGCATGTCCAAAGTTCTCAGTATCCAATACTATCAACAATAGTCCAGGTGGCATGGCGGTCTATTTTGTTGCCTACCAACGTGGGGATCACGGGTTTGAATCCCCGTGTTACCTCCGGCTTGGTCGGGTGTCCCTACAGACACAATTGGCCATGTCTGCGGGTGGAAAGCCGGATGTGGGTATGAGTCCTGGTCGCGCTAGTGCCTCATCTGGTTGGTCAGGGCGCCTGTTTTGGGGGGAGGGGGAACTGGGGGTTATGATCCTCCCAGGCACTATGTCCCCCTGGTGAAACTCCTCACTGTCAGGTGAAAAGAAGCAGCTGGCGACTCCACACGTATCAGAGGAGGCATGTGGTAGTCTGCAGCCCTCCCCGGATCAGCAGAGGGGGTGGAGCAGTGACTGGGACAGCTCGGAAGAGTGGGGTAATTGTCCAAAATTCAATTGGGGAGAAAGAGGGAGCGGGAACAATGCTTAATTGCATTGCTGATCTACTTCCTGGTTCACTTTACTACAAACCTCAATCCCAATGAAGTTAGGATGTTATGTAAAACGTAAATAAAAACAATACAATGATTTGCAAATCCTTTTCGACCTATATTCAATTGAATACACTACAAAGACAAGATAATTAATGTTCAAACTGATAAACTTTGTTTTTTTGCAAATATTCACTCATTTTGAATTTGATGCCTGCAACACGTTCCAAAAAAGCTGGGACAGGGGCATGTTCACCACTGTGTTACATCACCTTTCCTTTTAACAACACTCAATAAGCATTTGGGAACTTAGGACACTAATTGTTGAAGCTTTGTAGGTGGAGTTCTTTCCCATTCTTGCTTGATGTACAACTTCAGTTGCTCAACAGTCCGGGGTCTTCGTTGTCATATTTTGCGTTTCATAATGCGCCACACATTTTCAATGGGAGACAGGTCTGGACTGCAGGCAGGCCAGTCCAGTACCCGCACTCTTTTACTACGAAGCCATGCTGTTGTAACACGTGCAGAATGTGGCTTGGCATTGTCTTGCTGAAATAAGCAGGGACGTCCCTGAAAAAGACGTCGCTTGGATGGCAGCATATGTTGCTCCAAAACCTGTATGTACCTTTCAGCATTAATGGTGCCTTCACAGATGTGTAAGTTACCCATGATGCCATGGGCACTAACACACCCCCATACCATCACAGATGCTGGCTTTTGAACTCTGCGCTGATAACAATCTGGATGGTCCTTTTCCTCTTCAGCCCGGAGGACACGACGTCCATGAGTCCCAAAAACAATTTGAAATGTGGACTCGTCAGACCACAGCACACTTTTCCACTTTGCGTCAGTCCATCTCAGATGACCTCGGGCCCAGAGAAGCTGGCGGCGTTTCTGGGTGTTGTTGATATCTGGCTTTTGCTTTGCATGGTAGAGTTTTAACTTGCACGTGTAGATGTAGCGACGAACTGTGTTAACTGACGATGGTTTTCCGAAGTGTTCCTGAGCCCACGTGGTAATATCCTTTACAGAATGATGTCGGTTTTTAATGCGGTGCCGCCTGAGGGGTCGAAGGTCACAGGCATTCAATGTTGGTTTTCAGCCTTGCCACTTACGTGCAAAGATTTCTCCGGATTCTCTGAATCTTTTGATGATATTATGGACTGTAGATGATGAAATCCCTAAATTCTTTGCAATTGTACGTTGAGAAACGTTGTTCTTAAACTGTTGGACTATTTGCTCACGCAGTTTTTCACAAAGTGGTGACCCTCGCCCCATCCTTGCTTATGAACGACTGAGCCTTTCGGGGATGCTCCTTTTATACCCAGTCTTGACACTCACCTGTTTCCAATTAACCTGTTCACCTGTGTGGAATGTTCCAAACAGGTGGTTTTTTGAGCATTCCTCAACTTTCCCAGTCTTTTGTTGCCCCTGTCCCAGCTTCTTTGGAACGTGTTGCAGGCATCAAATTCAAAATGAGTGAATATTTGCAAAAAACAGTAAAGTTTATCAATTTGAACATTAAATATTTTGTCTTTGTAGTGTATTCAATTGAATATAGGTCGAAAAGGATTTGCAAGTCATTGTATTCTGTTTTTATTCACGTTTTACACAACGTCCCTACTTCACTGGAATTTGGGTTTGTAAAATGACCAGCCCATACTTATCGTAGGTAGTGGTAGTCCTCGATAAATTACCCGACCAGTGCAATGCGAAATCATGTACACAGTCTGGCTGAGGCACTGGGGTTTTTGTTGTTGTTGTTGTTGTTGTTGAAAGGACAGGTTTAAGGCGCCTGTTCAGCTGGCCCATAAGACATCATTGTAAAGCTGTGTCCAGCAGCTGTCCTGTGTCCATAATCTCCAAAATGAAGCCAGTCAGTCGGAATTGTCTTTTTACCATCATTCCTTGAAGCAGTGTATGTATGTAAATCACTACAATTGTGTGGCTGGCCCCCAAATATGTCCTATTTTGGTTTGGAGACTTCGTTGGTTTTTTTTGTTTTTTTGTTTTTTCATTGTCTAGATCTGATCATTTCATCCAGCAAGCTATAGACCCTGAGCCAAATACTGCAGCTGCTAATTTTGATGAGTAACGGCCACTGTGTTGAAGTGTGTGTGTGTGTGTGTGTGTGTGTGTGTGTGTGTGTGTGTGTGTGTGTGTGTGTGTGTGTGTGTGGTTAACAATGTGCTGTGCAATTATTATTAATACATAATATCTATACACAAATATTTGGGAATACTTGTCATATCTCAAATGGACAACTGCTGTCTCAGTTTTATATTTAGACTGATGGTTCAGAAGATTCTTGACAAATATTGTTGTAGCAAGCTGGGTTTGTGTTCTAACAGTGCAAGATTGCTCATTGCATCATCAGCTTCAAGTTTGTTTTTGTTCTTTTCCTACGACTATCCCGGTGCTGCTACCTGCCCCAAATGCTGTACATATTCATATTCATACATCATGTTATCATATAATTCAAGTTGATGAACTTTTTTATTTACTTTTACTTGTTTTTCGTGTTATTGTTGTTGGGCGGCACAGTGGTGCTGTGGTTAGCGCAGTCACCTGACAGCAAGAAGGTCCTGTGTTCGAGACCCAGGGTAGTCCAACCTTGGGGGTCGTCCCGGGTCCTCTGTGTGGAGTTTGCATGTTCTCCCCGTGTCTGCTTGGGTTTCCTCCCACAGTCCAAAGACATGTAAGTCAGGTGAATTGGCCATACTAATTTGTCCCTAGGTGTGAATGTGTATGTGTCAGCCCTGTGATGGCCTGGCAGCCTGCCGAGGGTGTCTCCCTGCCTGCCGCCCAATGACTGCTGGGATAGGCTCCAGCATCCCCGCAACCCTGAGAGCAGGATAAGCGGTTCAGATAATGGATGGATGGATGTTATTGTTGTCTTCTTGCATGTTGTACATTTAGTTTTATGATAATGCTTCTGCTGCTGCCTACGTTGGCCAGGTAGGCAGCCCTGGCCAAGGGCACTCTTGTAAAAGAGATTTTTAATCTACGAGTTTCTTCCTTGGTTATATAAATGTTAAAAGAAATGTTATGAAATTATGATATTATGGAATTCAGAAAATAGGGTTGGCCGTGGGGGCGACATGGTGGTGCAGTGGTTAGCGCAGTCGCCTCACAGCAAGAAGGTCCTGGGTTCGAGCCACGGGTTAGTCCAACCTTGGGGGTCGTCCCGGGGTGTCCTGTGTGGAGTTTGCATGTGGGTTTCCTCCGGGGGCTCCGGTTTCCTCCCACAGTCCAAGGACATGTAGGTCAGGTGAATTGGCGTGTGTGTGTGTGTGTGTGTGTGTGTGTGTGTGTGTGTGTGATGGCCTGGCGGCCTGTCCAGGGTGTCTCCCCGCCTGCCACCCAATGACTGCAGGGATAGGCTCCAGCATCCCCACGACCCTGAGAGCAGGATAAGAGGTTCAAATAATGGATCGATGGATGGGTTGGCAGTGGCTCATGAGGTCGAGCTGGTCATCCAGTACCTGGAGGGTTGCCAGTTCGGTCCTCGGCTCCTCCTTGGGAAAATATTGAGGTGTCCCTGAGCAAGACACCTAACTACTATCTGCTCCTGAGCTGGTTGTTACCTCACATGGTTGACACCTCCATCCTTGTGTGTGTGTGTGTGTGTGTGTGTGTGTGTGTGTGTGTGTGTGTGTGTGTGTGTGTGTGTGTGTGTGTGTGTGGTAATTATGTGAGGCATTAATTGTAAAGCGCTTTGGGGGAAAAAGTGCTACTACAAATGTAGTCCATTTACCATGAAATTGCTTCTTCAGTAAAGCTTACGGTGACCTCCCGAACCTTTTGAAGTAGAGCTTAAACATTTGATATCTTTTGTTCAATGACCTGACCACATAACCTCATTGAGAAGTAGGGCGATGCCAAGTGTGGGAAGTAGATTAGCATGGCCCACATGAGCACTGTGTGGAGCACAGTACACATGTGAAAGTGTTTCTTCACGGTGGTGGTCTACTGGTCTTATCCAACACTGTCCATCTGACGTGTCACACACCACAAAATCCAAAAGATTTACAACACGTCTTGTGACTTGAAACCCTTCGGTTTGCACATGTTTCAACAGTTCAAGAAGGTTTTCTCTCTGACCATTCTGTAAAATGAGATTAGATTACATTACATTACATTACATTACATTAGAACTCTAATGATCTCCATGTGGACATTAAAATCAATGAAATTCTACTATAATAGATTTCATCAAACAGTTAATTGATGTAACCCAACAGAAAAATCCATCCGTATCCAAACCGCTTAAAAATCATGGATGAAAATTCAGAACTGTTAGATCCAAATGCTACACTTTTTTCTTTTCCTCTCTTTCTCCCTCTTTTTCTCTCTCACTATGTCTTTCAGCATGCATGCGTGCTCACTCTCCTCTGTTACTCTGTCCGTTCACACAGGAATGGTGTTTGACGTCCTGTGAATTCCCATCATTCCCAGTCTGTGAAAAGGCCATGGGAGAATGTGCTGGTGGGAAGGTAGGGGAGTTCTCATTTTCACGACTGTGGCCGTCAGCAGTTGGGATCTGGCACACACTAGTGCGACAGTTTGTACCATTCCCGACATCGCCCCCATTCTCTCTTTCCTTTACACAGTTCCCCGCCTTAGTCTCTTAGCGCTCCGCCGACCCCAGCTAGATTTCTTTTGTCGCAAGTGACCCCACATCAAAGCAGTGTTCGGTCACAGTTTAATTACCATTTTTCTTCTGCTAAGATTGAGAATTATTCAATTTTTGAGAGCTACACAAGGATAGTAGACGAGAACAGCAGAGGGAGAGAAAATGGCTTCATAGCACGGTTGCCTCACAGCAAGAAGGTCCTGGGTTCAAGCCCTGGGGTAGTCCAACCGCAGGTCAGGTGAATTGGCCGTACTAAATTGTCCCTAGGTGTGACTATGTGTGTGTGTGTGTGTGGGCCCTGTGATGGTCTGGCGGCCTGTCCAGGGTGTCTCCCCACCTGCCGCCCAATGACTGCTAGGATAGGCTCCAGCATCCCTGCAACCCTGAGAGCAGGATAAGCAGTTTGGATAATGGATGGATGGTGTATATATATATATATTTACGCACGCACATAAACATTTCAACATCCTAGAACTAAATACATAGGATCTATATCCTCTTCTTTGGGATCCAGCACAAAGTACTATTAGATAGGACAATAATGTGCTGTCTAATTTCCCCCACATCACTGGTGTCATTCAGTTGAGATGTATACTGAGTAAATTTGATCTTTTGTCAAATTGCAAGTCTTCAACCCTCAGTTTAAATGCAAATGTTTCTATGGCAAATAGAAAGATACATTTTCTGACCTTTTTCTAGCATAATGAGCCTTGACTCAAGGCTATGTAAGACGCTAATAAAATGAAAAACTTAATTGCACCAGGTCCGCATAAGGACAGGAGATGAGCTGCTTTCCATAAATGATACTCAAATATCTGATTAACTGTTTAGGCAAGCAACAGATTTGTCGTGTGTGTCTTGCACCTGTGTCACAACACTATTATTACTGTACTATACTGTATTATGATTGATGATGTGACTCAACTAATTGATGATCATGATGTTATTATGATCTTTTATTAAGTGTAATGATACTGTTGACAGGTTTTTGTCAAAAATTACTACAGCCAAATATGTGAGGTCCAGCATCTAGGTTGGGAGCACCTCTAAACCTACCTTGTAGGTAGGTTTAGAGGTGCTTCCTGCCTTTATAAGGACAGATGTGGGCAATTAGTGCCTCTCTCTGTCTGATGCCTGGTAGCTGTGTGGTAGGATTACCTTGCTTGTGCAGATTTGTAGTGCAGCTCTGTCCTTATTGATCCAGATTGATGATGTATGCTCTGTCACCCCATGTTAAAGAGGAAAAGATTTCACCTCTCCCATGTTTGAGCCACAGTACAGAGCCAGTCATCGTTACTGGTGCCACTTTTAAGAAGGGCCCCTATTGAGCAAGATTTAATGCCAGACTGCTGCTTTGCCTGAGCCGATTCACCAGTGCTGTCCGGCCAATTTTGTCTAGCCATTGTTTTGGCCTTACCCCTATTTGACCTTTCTGGCTTTTGACATTGCCGACTTCCTATTGCGGTCTGGCCATCAAGTCTAATGGTTCTTCAGTTAGACCTAACCTTAGAGATGTTTTCATGCTACCCTTTGTTTTATATTGTTGCCTCAAAGTCTGACTTTTACACTGTTGGTAATTGTACCCTGGGATGTCTTTCAAACTTCTGTGAACCTGAGCCAACTTGTTTTTTCTGCATTGTATTAACCGGTTTGGTCTCTTTACCTTAGGCAGTGGGAAGACCTGTGGGGAGTACTTGTGGTAGACACACCCCTCCTTGCGTGCAGCATGGTAGGTCCAAAGGGTTGTGGTCACCTTAATCATCTTGTAGATTTACCTTTTTGCAGTGCAAATTGCAGTGTTAGTAGTGATCATAGTGTGGACATGTGATGGTTTCTGTTGGGGTATCCTGCCCATTTATTGGCTACCTGGTAGTATATACTTTCCCATGTGTGTTCTACTTCATGGTGTAGTCAGTTGGTGCGTCAGCTATTTAGTTTGTTTTACTATTTATTAGTATTGTAAAATAAAAGTTTTCGGCTTAGACTTATGATTGTTCCTTTCTTCCTTCTTCAGGTCCTCCACTGCAACAATCATCCCCTTTTTATAAGAAACCTTTAGTTGTGAAATGAATGCACGTCTCCTGCTCTTTTTGAACCTATAAAATTTGCTTGTCAACACTCAGGTAGTTGAGGCCTATTATGGCCAGTGGTTTTATGTAGAGACATTACATCTGTCCTCCCTGCACACTGTTGGATCAAAAACTGGCGTTGTCGGCAGGCTAGAGCTCCCAGACGTGCATTGAAATCAGTTGGTTTATTGTAGTGATTTTAAGTGTTTGTTTGTTGGACTGTATTTTAAGGGTGTTGTTCGGGAGTTTTTTTTTAAGGCAAAGCAGCAGCTGGCAACCTCTGTGAAATTTTGGTGCGCTGTCAACATCCAGACGTAATGGGCATAACTTTGTTTTCTTGCCTAGTTCCTTTCTAGTACAGGATGAAGCCACAAAATGTGTCTCTGTCACAAACAGGTCCCTTGAGCCCCAAAAGGCAGCATGATCCCAGTCCAGGGGAGGCCCTTACCAGGGAAAGGTTGCTTTATATCGCTAGAGAAAGATCTTGCCCTGTGTTCAGTGCCACTGGTGAAATTGATTTCCGGAGCTGGGTTGAGGAAATAAAATCTATTATGCACACATGTAGGCTTGCTCCTATTGATGAGGCCCATTTTATCTAGGATCATTTGATTGGCGATGCCCGTGAGGAGATATACTGGCCACAACAGTTGAGGGAAAACCCTGACTGCATTTTTGATATCTTTTTTAATCAGTACAGTTGCCCCATGTCCTTCATTGCAGTCAAAGAAGCCTTTTATGCCAAAAGAAATCCCTTGCCTATTAATCAGAATCAGAATACTTTATTCATCCCCGAGGGGAAATGGGTAAATTGGGTAAATTAAACACTGAGTCTATGGTCACCACTATTACAGAGAGTTTCTTTGCCAAACATTTTAAATCGGGGCTAGGAGAGGTAGAGGGCATGCCACTGACTATGATTTTGTGCAACTAATGGGCTGGAAATCCCTTACATCGGCTATTTGGAAATGGTTTTCAGGTGTTAGGCAAGCAAATCCCCAAGCGTGGTGTATTAATCATTACAGATACACCTGACGCCAGCCCCTACCCAGAAATTTGTGGAGTCCTTGGCATGAATGTGATACATGAGTGCTACAAAGAACTGTTTTTGGAACATGGCCCTGCACATTTTGATCCATCCACTAGTCAATGGTCCAGTCAGAGTTAATCCCAGGAGCTATGGTGAAATTGGTGCCCACCACCTGCTGGAAAGCATCAGTCATCACCAGGTCAGCCCTCTTTGAGCCATTGGATGCAGGTTTGCCAAATGGAGTCCTTGTTTCCCCAGCCCTGGTCAGAGTGGTCAATGGCATTGCATTTATCCCTATCAGCAATGTAGGGGCCACAGAGGTAACCCCCCCCCCACATCCAGATTGACTCCCTCTGCCAGAGCAGCAATGTCAGCCAACCAGCTGGCATCATTGGGACCATGGCATAGCACCCTCTTAAATTGAAGCCCTTGATTTTTACAGCTGAGGATGAGGAGAGGCTTAAGTCCCTTTTTATGTGGCTATCGGTCTGTCTTTTCCCCATGATGGTGACTTGGGGTGTACAAATCTGATTGCCAATGAAAATCCCCTTCTAGATGACACACCGATCTGTCAGCAGTACAGGCCCATTCCACCCTCAGAATATGATGTTGTCAAGGCACATATTCAGCAGCTCCTAGAGATCAAAGTGATCCATGAGAGCTGTAGTCCATTTGCCTCCCCAATTGTGGTAGTGAGAAGGAAATATTCGACCATTAGGCTCTGTGTCGATTATTGGCTTCTGAACTCTTAAGACTAGGGTTCCTAGTTCCTAGTTGCATTCCTAGTTTTTGCACCCCCTTTGGGCTGGTTGAATTTAACAGGATGCCTTTCGGCTTGTGTAATGCACCCAGTACTTTTCAAAGGTTGATGGAGAGAATGTTCGTTTCGCAGAATCACCAGTCATTACAGCTGTATTTGGATGATGTCATTGTTTTCTCTGCTACAGTGGGTGAGCATGTTCAACATCTGGGAGCCATGTTGGAGACCTTGCATGTGCAGAACCTGAAGGCTAGACTGCAGAAGTGCTGCATCCTGAAGACAGATGTAAAGTACATTGGCCATGTCATTTCCAAAGATGTTGAAGCTGCTGACCATGATAAAATCTCTGTGGTAGCTAATTGACAAACTCCAAACACTGTTGCTGAGCTGAGATCATTCTTCAGCTTTGCAAGCTACTATCAACACTTTGTTCAGGACTTTGCAACACTGGCTGCACCTCTCCATTGTCTGATTGTTGAATTGATCAGAACCAAGACTAACAAGCCATTCAAGTGCCCTCTGCAGGAAGTGTGGACTGAACAATATGAAAACCGCCTCCAAAATCTGAAGGCCGGGTTGGTGGACTCCCTTGTCCTAGTATATGCCAATTTTTCACACCCCTTGATCCTGGAGATTGATGCTAGCCACTGGGGGCTACGTGCAGTGCTTTCACAACAACAGAATGGCAGGGTGCATGCTATTGCATATGCTAATAGAGGCATAAAGCCTACTGAACACAACATGTCAAACTACAGTTCATGAAACTTGAGTTCTTAGCCTTGAAATGGGACAGAGAAGTTTAATGAATATCCGTTGGTCCATAAACGTGTTGTCTACACAAAAAAGAATCCTCTGAGCCATCTGTCCAACAGCAAAGCTTGTTGCTTTGGAACAATGTTGGGCTGTTCAACTCTTTGACTTCTCAATCAAGTATCACCCAGGTCACACTAATAGCGATGCTCATGCACTTTCTTGGCAGTACCAACCACTGGAGTAAATAGCATCAGTTGAGGCTTTGCTGCCCGGTACCCCTCATCTAGACACACTACCCCAGACCAATCCCTTGTCTCTGTTTCACCATGCCATTCTTCTGCTGATCTTGCTGCTTTACAGGGAGGTGACCCCTGACAGGAAAGGATGGGTTTACCTTACCTGTCCTGGAAATGTTGCATCAGTGGAAGAAGCTCGTGGAGAATGATAAGAGTCCTCTACAGTCAAGTGTTCCGGCCCGATGGTGGGGGAGGTTAAACACCAACTACTGTAACCACAAAGCCTGAAAGGTGAGGTCTTACATCAGATAAACAATGTTTGTGCTGGGGGACTTGATCCTTGGGGTGGACCAATTTCGGGATTTGGTCCCTTGGCACAAACAGGGTAATATAAGTTAAGTGCCAGGAGGATTGCTGTTATTTGTACATTGGGGAAACTAAACATGCTGGACAAGAGGGTGGCACAACACAAAAGAGCTAATGCATCAGGCCAAGACTCCGCAGTCTACACCCATCTATATGCCAGTGGCCACTCTTTCAAGGATGAGGATGTGCACATCCTTGATAGGGAGGAACACTGGTTTGAACAGGGAGTCAAAGAGACCATTTATGTAAAGAGGGAACAACCATCCCTGAACCAAGGGGGGGTACGTCTGTCACCGTCTTACAATGCTTTGATTGCAACCATTACCAAATCCTCCGAATAGTACACATTGCCATTGAAACTCTAGTTAATGGTCACAGCAATTTGCATATGAAACGAATTGTTTTCGGTCATTATGCCTTTATATTGTTTCTAAGCATGGGGATACCTGCAGTCAGTTTAGACTGAAGAGGTCACTTAGATGAATGATGAATCAGTTCAGTTCATCTGGACACAACGTTGATTGGGAGAAAGGTTTCAACTTTCTGTGATATTCTTACCTGGATTATTGCGCATGCATAAAGACAATAGGCTATACATCTGTGTTCTATTGCATCTTAGAGCTCATTCACAAGTGGTGCCAACCTGATACTATTATAAACCATGACAAAATATTATAAGTGAAAATGTTATATTGGCACATTGCCTGCCCACCTGTATATTTATTTTTCAAAACATTACAAATGATGGTCCCTTTTCCACACCTCACTGGTTGCATTCTGTCTTTTGTGTTTCTAAAATATTTCTTTTAGGTAAAATTATTAGAAAGTCTGTGCCTGTCTCCAGCTCCACTTTAAGACAGAGGACCCATATAGATGTAGATAAACAACTTAAACAAATTAGGGATGACTGTGCAAATTTGACTGACTTTCAAATGAAAACAGAGAGGGACCTTGAAAGTTTTTTGAGGAAAGTCTACATTGCACAGTCAATCCAACTTATTCAGACATTGCAACTGGAGTAGGTTTTAGTGAAGATGGAAGTGGCATGGAAGTAGATGCAGACATATCTGAGGGTTTTGTGGTTGGCAGCTGTGATGGGCAGATTCAGACATCTGATGATGAACTCTATGAGACATTTTCACTCTGACAGCATTTCCAACTGGGCCATACGTTTTGGCATTTCTTTGGTTACTTTGACAGCACTATTGGGAATACTTTGCATTTGCCATTCTGATCTTCCAAAGATACTAGGACCCTTGCTGAGGACAAAAACAAAACTCAATTCTGGAAAGGGCTGGGAGACCGTACCGCTATTTTGGTGTTCTGCCATCACTTAGAAATACACTGCTTAAATATGTATACACACTGGCAGACAGATTCACTTTGAGGTTGCAAATAAACAGATGGACTTCCTTTGTTCAAGAGCTCTAATCTGCAACTGTGGCCCATCCTTGGTCTGCTACTGAGTGTCCATGAAAGAACCAGTAGTGGTAGGTTCGTTCTGTGGACCAAAGAAACCCAGCTCAGCAAAGCGTTTTGAGATTTTATTACCAATTTACAATAGCTTGAAAAAGGTTTTGATTGAGAGCAGGGCTGGGCAATCTTAATCAGAAAGGGCCGGTGTGGGTGAAGGTTTTTGTTCCAACCAAGCAGTTGCACACCTGTGTCTCCTAATCAAGTTCCTCAGCAAAGACTCTACTGGTTGATTAGAGGGATCAGGTGTGTAACTGCTTGGTTGGAACAAAAACCTGCACCCACACTGGCCCTTTCTGGATAAGAATGCCTACTCCTGATTTAGAGGGTAAGAAAATGAAGCTCAAGCTGGACAGTCATTTGTGACACACCAGCCAGGTCTTTTGTTAAAAACAAAGAACCACAATGCCTACCATGATTGTGACAAATGCGTGCAGCCTGAGAGATACATTAACAGACGAATGACATACCTATGTACAGACTATGCTCTAAGGACAGATGAATCATTTGAAAATATGGTTAATGAGAGTCATCATAATGAGGGGTCACATCTATTGGCATGGTTTCACAATTCCTTCATTTAGGTGTTATGCGAATGCTACACGTCTGGATTAGGGGGTCCTCTGACTTTCTGAGTGCCTGCAAATGTAGCAGAATGAATATCGGCAAAACTTTAAGAAATACGTTCATATATTCCTGGGAAGTTTTCCCGAAAGCCCAGGTCGCTGTGGGAATTGGATCATTAGAAGGCAACTGAATTAAGGCAGTTTCTGCGGTACACAGGACCTGCAATGCTAGGTACCTTTCCGGACAGAAATATGTACAGCAATTTCATACTTCTCTTCTCTGGTACTGCTATTTTAGTAAGTCCCAGTGGTGGCTAACCATGTGCAACCCTTCAACCAAAGAGGAAGAATGTATCAGGGGAATGACCTGGTGTGGAGTCGGGTTGGAATGAAAACCCGCATACACATGGCTCTCCATGGCACATGGTTAACCACCCCTGTCCTAGACTATCCTGCTACACTCGGTATGCTCACACCTTACTTAGATCTTTTCTCCTCACCACAACCACCGGCCCTCATTATCCCACCACGACCTTGCCATGTGCCATGTAGCGGCACAGTCCCCCCCCCCCCCCCCGCTCTCCACCATCTCACTGCCTGCAGATGGAACACGGAAGACCAGCAGAAGAGCAAACCCTCTCTGCAAGCCAGCCTGACCCTGTACAGTTTCCATTGGGATCAGTGGAGGAAATGGAAGATTTTGAGGACTGGCTTAAAGATCCTGCCTATTCTCAGCTGAAGCAGAGTGTAGAGAATTTGTTTTTTTTTTTTCGTCTCATTATAATTTAATTTTACATAAAATTCTAGAGTAGAATCTGAGTTTTTGCTAAGTTTTAAAGACTCTGAAATCTTGGTTTCACATCTTAAGTGTTTCTCTAGAACATTAAAGCTCCACTAATCAGTATTTTTACCTGATCAGTGGGTCAAATGTCTTCGTATAATGTGAAAAGTCATTCGTAATGATAAACTCAAAGCTAATTGTCACCTGACTCTTCAGCACCTCTCTGTGCTACGGAGCTGCTACAGAAGGAACCAAATGATTTTCACCTAATGGGTTTGGATATAAAGGTGCAGCAATGAAGGGAGCAGACTCTTGTTTTGGCGCAAAATCATAAATCATTAATAAAGTTGGACATATCTTGTGTCCTTTACCAGATGTCCAACTGTATTAATAATTCCTCATTCCTCTTCTTTCCGGTGCATACCTCCACCTCTCCAGGCTCTCCTCAACCTGCACCCTACTCTCGCTACAGATCCCAATGTCATCCGCGAACATCATCGTCCATGGAGACTCCTGCCTGATCTTGTCCGTCAACCTGCCCATCACCATTGCAAACGAGAAAGGGCTCAATGCCTATAAAACGTGATATGTAAAAAAAAACAAAAAACAAACCAACACCTCCTCTCTCAGCACCCTGTCGTATGCTTTCTCCAAATCCACAAAGACACAATGTAACTCCTTCTGGCCTTCTCTATACTTCTCCATCAACATTATCCAAGCAAACATCACATCTGTGGTGCTCTTTCATGGCATGAAACCATACTGCTACTCGCTGATCATCACCTCCCCTCTTAACCTAGCTTCTATTACTCTTTCCCATATCTTCATGCTGTGGCTGATCAACTTTATACCTCCGTAGTTGCTACAGTTCCACACATCGCCCTTGTTCTTGAAAATCGGTACCAGTATGCTTCTTCTCCAACCCTCAGGAATCCTCTCACTTTCCAAGATTGTGTTAAACAATCTAGTTAAAAACCCCACTGCCATCTCTCCTAAACATCTCCATGCCTCCACAGGTATGTCATCAGGACCAACTGCCTTTCCACTCTTCATCCTCTTCATAGCTGCCCTCACTTCCTCCTTGCTAATCCACTGCACTTCCTGATTCACTATCCCCACATCATCCAACCTTCTCTCTCTCTCTCATTTTCTTCATTCATCAGCCCCTCAAAGTACTCCTTCCACCTTCTCAACAGACTCTCCTCACTTGTTAGCAAATTCAAAGTAAGGTGGTTAAATTCAAAATAAAGTGGTTAAATTCAACCTTTTTTTCTCCGTCTTTCTTAAAAATAGGTCATTAAAAATGATCAATAATTATTGATAGCCACTGAAATGAAACATTTTATTGTGATAGATTTTTCAGCTAGATATACGCCAGCACACACACACACACACACACACACACACACACACACACACACACACACACACACACACACACACACACAGTGGAACTGGTGAAGAAGTTAGAGGTCTTGCTTGGGAAAGAGGCCTGAAAAAAATGTAATCCACACAGGATATTTATACCCTGTCTCATAAAAATATATTTTAAAAACATTCTGTAAATCATAAGATATTGACAGGATTTTTTTTTTCCATTTTAGATTTCCTCCCTGGCAACCATCAGGGGACATGACACAAAACGTGTCACTTGGAACATCCTTGACCACATGTTCCATGATGATGCTGGGAGGAGGAAAGGGATAAATCTTTCAGCCAGATGGCATCGAAGACGCTGCACCTGTGTAAGTAATTGTAATAAATGTTTAAAACAATTTGAAGTCACACAGCAGTCTGAGGCAGTGTTCAAACTGACGTTAGCGCTACATGAAAAAAACACAGCCATGCTAATTCATGTGACTGAGACCACTGCATTGACACACATGGGTGGGGGTCAACACAGGGGGCTTCAGAAAACATTGTGGGGTTTGTATGGCTAAAAAGTTGAACTAGCCTCAAGTTTTGCCGCCACAACACAACATCATCTGGCAAAGCACTGAGTTGGCCAAGATGTGTGCACATTTCTGGTAAACTCTGTGACTTTACTGTTTACGTGACAATTGTTGTTACACAAGATTTCTTCACGTGACAGCTTTTCCTAGTTGTGAAATACTTCCTTGTAAAATCCTTCCTCATAGTATTATAAATGGTTATACAGTGTTTTGACATCTAATAAGCCTTAAAATGCATGGATCTTTCACACCAACCAGCCTTCCTGGGTCGTATTTCAAGGTGTAACTGGAATGAGGACACATGAACCCATCCACAAAGTTTTTGAACACAGTGCTGCTTTCGGTCTGATCACAGACTTAACTTAAATCTCCTATAAATGCTTGATATCTTACAAGTTTTTCTTCTCAAAAACATGCAAGAAATTTAATAATTATGCTTAACTGGCCTCATTGTCGATAGGTTGAATTGTAGTTCTGTAGATTTACATGTGGCATCTAGCAAGCTCATTTGTGCCCCTCTCCCCTTCCTGTTGGAGAGTTACCATCAGTGCTGTGTTCACGGAGCCTCCAGCATCATTTAGGATCTCCGCCATACTTCTCACAACCTGTTTTCCCTCCTGCCGTCTGGGAAGAGGTACAGGAGCATCTGTGCTAAATCCAGCAGAGTGCTAAATAGCTTCCACCCACAAGCAGTCAGGATTGTTAACAAACTGTGTACCCCCCACAGTCATGCCCATCCACCAACCCTCTAACCCCCTCATCAGTGCGGGACACTCGTTGACAGACACCGGCTGTCAACATTTAAACTGAAATGGCACTTTAATGGACTGTGTTGCACTTGAATGGACTATGTTGTTGATTGTTGTGCTTTTTTGGTTTGTTCTCTCTGTTTTTATGTTTTTAGTGGTATCGTGTTTACGGAATTTTTGGATGTGTATTTTTATCTTCTCTGTTGCACTGCTGTGGGCTGGGAGAAACAGCATTTCGTTTTTATTTATATGCGCAGGTACATAAAGAAAATGACAAACTAAATCTTGAATCTTGAATGTTGATACTAATGACATAGAGCCATGGTTGTCCTGACAGCCCTGACAGTCCACAGTTCCATCCGTCCATCTGTCCGCTCATCCTCATCATTGTGGACGTATCTTGATATGTACAACTTGAAATTTTTCACCCGTTTGCTGGTAGGTGCAGGTGAAAGTTTGTCAACAATTCTGTGCATGTCATTGACATTAATCCGTGGTAAATCTTGCAGGCGTCGTGAAAAATATACCATTGTCAATAGCACACGCCAACAAACAGGAAACTGGTATGACCGCTGCAGTAGAAACTAAAAGTCGGTGGACTACAATTATGAACAAGAGTCTAATAGGCTGAAAATGTTGCCCTCATATTGGACCACATTTCCCTCAGGTTGACGCTGATTGAGAAAATTGGTTATCAAGGTCTTGAGAAGAAAAAATGTAATCTACACAGGATATTTATACCCTGTCTGATAAAAATACATTTTAAAAACATTCTGTAAATTATAAGATATTGACAGGATTTTTTTGTTCCATTTTAGATTTCCTCCCTGGCGACCACCAGGGGACATGACACAAAACATGTCACTTGGAATATCCTTGACCACGTGTTCCATGATGATGCTGAGGGGATGAAAGGGATAAATCTTTCAGTCAGATGGCATCAAAGACACTGCGCATGTGTAAGTAATTGTAATAAATATTTAAAACAATTTGAAGTCACACAGCAGTCTGAGGCAGTGTTCAAACTGACGTTAGCGCTACATGAAAAAAACACAGCCATGCTAATTCATGTGACTGAGACCACTGCATTGACACACATGGGTGGGGGTCAACGCAGGTGGCTTTGGAAAACATTGTGGGGTTTGTATGGCTAAAAAGTTGAACAAGGATCAAGTTGTGCCGGCACAACATCATCTGGCAAAGCACCGAGTTGGCCAAGATATGTGCACATTTAGCGAATTCGGGGGGCACGTACTTGTGTGTATGTGACAAATAAAACTCTTGAATCTTGAATCATTTCTGGTAGACTCTTACTTGACTGTTTACATGATGATTGTTGTTGCACAATTGCTGTGAGAACTTTCCATAGTTGTGAAATGCCTCCTTGTAAAATCCTTCCTCACAGTATTATAAATGGGTTTCCTCCGGGGATTTCGGTTTCCTCCCACAGTCCAAAGACATGTAGGTAGGGTGAATCGGCCATACTAAATTGTCCCTAGGTATGAATGTGTGTGTGTATCTGGGCCCTGTCTGGCAGCCTGCCCAGGGTGTCTCCCTGCCTGTTGCCCAATGACTGCTGGAATAGGCTCCAGCATCCCCGCGACCCTGAGAGCAGGATAAGCGGTTCGGAAAATGGATGTATGGATCTTACAAGTTTTGCTTCTCAAAAACATGCAATAAATGGAATAATTATTCTTAACTGGCCTCATTGTCAATCTGTTGAACTATAGTTCTGTAGGGTGGCACGGTGGCCCAGTGGTTAGTGCTGTCACCTCACAGCGAGAAGGTCCTGTGTTCAAATTCCAGCATTATCCAACCTTGGAGGTCATCCAAGGTCATCCTCTGTGTGTGGAGTTTGCATGTTCTCCCCGTGTCTGCAGTGGGTTTTCTCCGGGTGCTCCGGTTTACCCCACCATCAAAAGAAACATGCATGTTAGGGTTAATGCTCTTGTCTGTGCCCCTGACCAAGGCAAAGGGAAAAGAACTGGAGTCGGTCCCCGGGCGCAGGTAGCAGCCCACTGCTCCTAGCTACACAGATCACAGCTGGGATGGGTTAATTTGCAGTAACTGAATTTCCCAAAGGGGAAATTGATAATGATGATTGTGTTGCCACACACTGGAACACAAAGAGCCATGGACATCGTTAGCTCTGATAACGACTCCAAAGAGGATAAATATCTGAGTTTCGTAACCAGCCAGTCAGACTAGCTTGGTCTAGTCAGAAAGGCACGAACTGAGGAAGCCTCTTGGATGAGAGGCAAAACGTCTTCATGGATATATACCAAGTCCAGTTGCACTCGATTCAATTCCTTTGGATAACCATGACCTGGATGAATGAGAACATTCACAGACTTCCCAAAGGGGATTAATAAAGGAAACTTGATAATAACTTTAGTAATTAGATTTACATGTTGATACTAATGACATAGAGCCATGATTGACTGACAGCCCTGATCAATCTCTTAAACCCCTTCTAGTGCTGTGAAAAGTATTACCGTATTTTATTGATACTAGTGTGGTGAGTGATGGCCAATCAGGGGCCATGGAGGGCCAACAGTCTATACGTGTCCTTCCACCCACTGATTAGTACTAGTATCTCAGTAAGATCCCCGGCTGTTGGTCCTCTGTGGCACATGATTAGATACCTCAACATAGATAACTGAAACGATTGCCAATTGCTGATGCTGTTGCCACTTCAAGATAATTTAAAGGGAAAGCTCAACATTTTTCGAAAAACCTCCTCTGCTGTAACAAAGACTACTTCCCAGTCCCTCCAAAGCTCACCATCAACATATTATACTTTGTATGTTTAATCTGTGACAAAGCTGAAGTGTAAAAATGAAAGTTGTTGGGGTATCCAGGTGGCGTGGTGGTCTGTTCCGTTGCCTACCAACACAGGTATCGCCGGTTTGAATCCCTGTGTTATCTCTGGCTTGATCGGGCGTCCCTACAGACACAGTTGGCCGTGTCTGTGGGTGGGAAGCCAGATGTGGGTATGTGTCCTGGTCACTGCACTAGTGCCTCCTCTGGTCGGTCGGGGTACCTGTTCGGGGGGGAGGGGGAACTGGGGGGAATAGCGTGATCCTCCCACGTGCTACATCCCCCCTGGCAAAACTCCTCACTGTTGGGTGAAAAGAAGCAGCTGGCAACTCCACATATATCAGAGGAGGCATGTGGTAGTCTGCAGCCCTCCCTGGATCGGCAGAGGGGGTGGAGCAGCGACCGGGATGGCTCAAAAGAGTGGGGTAATTGGCCGGATGCAATTAGGGAGAAAAAGTGGGGGGAAATCCCCCCAAAAAAATAAAGTTTGCTGTTGTTTCTGGGAAACATTAGCTTTCCTGATGTCTCTATTGGTTGCAAGGCAACAGGTCTTAGCCAAAATGTAGTCCATTACATAAGCCCTCGTTACACTTGGGGTTTTGTCCATATTAAACAAACAAAATATAAAGTGTTGCTTAGTGAGCTTTAGAGGTGCAGTTAAGTGGATTTTGTTGCATTTGGACAGAGCCAGGCTAGCTGTTTCCACCTGTTTCCAGTCTTTACGCTAAGCTACCCAGCTTCTGGCTGTGGTTTTATATTTACAGTTCAGACACGAGAGATTTTCTAATCTAACTCTTGGCAAGAATGCAAATAAGCACATTTCCCAAATTGTTGAACTCCTCCTTTAAATGTCAGACAGCGGACTTTCAGTTTAAAAGCTAGTGGTTATGTATATTCTTTGAAATCATCAAAGCTGGTGGTTGAAATACGGGGATTCATGGAATTTTGTATGAAAATCTGCTTGTGTGATTACAGATGCCGTGGGAGAGTCATGTCTCCTCTGCCGCCACTGATGATGACATCCTGAAGCATGCAAGATGGTGGTTCAACCTGGCAGCAGATAGGGGAAGCTCAAGGAGACGTTCCAGCATCCCTATCCAAGAAGATCATTAAAAAGTATTTAGGTATGCAGGGTATCAGCATGTCTTGAAATGTGTTCTTTAAGTCCTTAAGATTTTCATTAATTTATATTGAATTAAAAAAACAGTTCGGATACTATTTATGGTCACATTTCATTTTTCGAGTAAGACCTTTTCAATATATTTACAGCCTTTAATGACCTATATTTTAGAGGATTTCATTGTTACTGGCAGAGTCCACCTTTGATATTTGATTGATATTTGATATACTTTAATAATCCCTGTGGGGAAAGCATGGATAACAAGGGATTTGCAGGAAACTATGCGTTTACGTTCCCCAGCGTAACTGTTTGTAATTTTATCTGACATCAGCCTCACTGATAACTGATGGCTGTCTTACAGCTGTAGCAGAGCTGCGTTTGAGTTACTGCTAGAACAAAGCCAATTTCCCTACTTCTACTGCTTCACAGTAAAAGCATTTAAGTGGAGAACCACAGGGTGGCTAAAGGATAGGTTCAGATTTTTTCAAGTCTTGAATGAATTGAATGTTTTATTAACACTAATAAAGGCAGACTGGTTATATGAAGTATTCAAGCTTTTATAGAGCAATCTAGATGTTGGTCAGCTAGACTTTAGATATTTCTGTAGCTAGTTTTGGCCAAATGAGTCATTTTGAATAAGGGATCCGGAACGGGTCTGGACCAAATGAGCTAATTCCTGAACGGGTCCAAATCGGATCTGGGCCAGAGGAGCTGCTTCATGAACAGATACAGGTAGGGTCTGGGCCAGATATGGTCTTTATCTGTAATCCTTGTCTGTTCCAGATTCGTCCTGCCATGCAAGTGTACTTCGATCCGAACCCGTTTTGTGGATCCATTCCAGAGCCTATGATACCTCCAGGGTGGATCCAGTTCGAAGTCAGTTTGCTATCAGGGTTTCCTCTTCAACGTGGGGCTATGGAGCATACATCAATCTGGATCAATCGGGACACAGCCGCACTACAAATCTGCACAAACAAGGTAGTCCTACCACACACAACCACACACACATCTACCAGGCCCCAGACAAAGATAGGTTCTAATTGCCCACACATGTCCTTATAAAGGCAGGAAGCTCTCTCTAACCTGACCTACAAGGGGTGGTGCTCCCAACCTAGATGCTGGCCCTCACATCACTTTGTGATCCAACACAGTGTGCAGGGAGGACAGATGTAATGTCTCTACATGAACCATCCATCCATTATCTAAGCCACTTATCCTGCTCTCAGGGTCGCGGGGATGCTGGAGCCTATTCCAGCAGTCATTGGGCGGCAGGTGGGAAGACACCCTGGACAGGCCGCCAGGCCATCACAGGGCCGACATACACACACACATTCATACCTAGGGACAATTTAGTATGACGGATTCACCTGACCTACATGTCTTTGGACTGTGGGAGGAAACCGGAGTCCCTGCAGGAAACTCAGGCAGACATGGGGAGAACATGCAAACTCCACACAGAGGACGACCCGGGACGACCCACCAAGGTCGGACTACCCCGGGGCTCAAACCCAGGACCTTCTTGCTGTGAGGCGACCACGCTAACCACTGCACCACCATGCCGCCTCTACATGAACCCACTGGCCATAATAGGCTTCAACTACCTGAGTGATGACACAATCAAATTGTATAGGTTCAAAAAGAGCAGGAGATGTGCATTCAGTTCACAACTAAAGCCTTATTATAAAAGGGGGACGATTGTTGCAGTGGAGGACCTGAAGAAGGAAGAAAGGAACAATCATGAGTCTAAGCCAAAAACCTTTTATTTTACAATACTAATAAATAGTTAAAACAGCTAAATAGCTGACGCACAAACTGACTACACTATGAAGTAGAACACACATGGCATAGTATATACTCAGCTCAACTCAAAACTTTATTGCAGACTCAGGGTCCATAACAGACAGAGACGTGATAAAAAAAAATGAAGCCATTAAAGATAAGAACCATTGGTAAAAGATAAACCCAAGACAATACATAGAATAAATGCAATAAAGTCAGAATCAGAAATAATTTTTCATCCCCGAGGGGAAATGGGATCCCATTACAGACACTCGGGCTCTTGCAAGAAAAATCAACAAGAAAATAGAGACAAGAAAAACAGACATAAATAGAAATAGAAGATAAAATAAGAAATAGAAACAAGAACAAAATATTTAAACATATGTGCACCATGCTCCAGCATACAGCACTTTGCCTACACTGCACCATGAAACAAACAGTACTTCTCTAACCCCATAGCAATTGCCACTTTGAAAATCTGGCAACAAATTAGGCAACAGTTCAGCTGGACTTGTCTGCCCCTAGCTACACCTATCTGCAACAATCAACAATTTCAACCAGCCAAGACTGATTCGAGATTTGCCGTCTGGCGCAGACAATGCCTATCCTGCCTGGGTGACCTTTATGTTGATGGCCTGTTTGCTAGCTTTGTACAATTACATTCCACATTCGAAGATGACCATTCTGATCTGTTTAGGTATTTTCAAATTCGCAACTTTGCCAAATCCAGCACCCCAGCATTTCCGCAGACTCCGCCGGCCTCGGGCATTGGCCATGTTCAATGGTTATCGGTGTCTTCCCCATTTTAGAAAAAAAAAAAATTTCCTTTGTATTATGTGTTTTTGTTGAGGTGCAGGGGTTGGGTGGGGTGGAAGGATGAGTGGGGAAAAGAAAATATGAAAAACGGTGACCTGTAATCCCAGTATTGTTTGTTATTTGCTTGTTTTTCACCAATAAAAATATATATATAAACAGCCAACAGGGTAAGATAAGTTGAAGGGCCAGTGTAATGACTTGACAGTGTCTGACACTGAGGGACAAGTTGTGAAGTTTGATGGCTTCAGGCAGGGATGACCTCCTGTGGTGCTCTGTGGTGCATTTCAGCAGAATGAGTCTTATCACTAAAAGTGCTCCTGTGCCCGACCGTCCCGCCATGGAGTGGGTGGGAGACATTGTCCCACCCACAAACAAAATAACATAAAAGGAACAAATCAGTGTCTTATAAGAAGGCAGCTATACCAGTAGTCCCACTGCTGGGATTGGTAGCGTGTGGCACTGAATCTTATATTTGTTAAACTCATGATGATTACATTATCAGAGTCATTGAGCCGGCAAATAGATTTATACATGAGATTCCTTAGAACAGCCTGAAAAGTAATGACTGCTGCAGCCACAAACATTTCACTTGCACTACACCATCTAGGTCTTTTTAGTAGTATTCTCATAGCATCATTATAAGCTACTCGAAGTCTCTGTAAGCTTGCTTTTTTGTAGATTGACCACAGGTGTGCAGTATAAAGTGATGTACAATAAGCTCTGAACAGACATCTTCACATGAACTGAACACATACCAAACTTGCATGACAGAGTGTTTGCTTGTGCATACATCATGCGGCATTGCCTATAAATATCATCGTCTGTCATTTGTTCAGTAATATAATGTCCAAGATATTTCACCTTATTACATACCCTAAGATTATTTTCAGACAATTTAAAATCAGGACATTTTAGATAATTGACCTCTTTGGTTCTGCAGATCATGACAACACTTTTACTAGCATTGTATTTTATATCATGCTCCACACCATACACAGAACATATATTAAGGAGCTGCTGGAGACCAGCGCTACAAGGACCAAGGATAACAAAGTCATCCGCATACATAATATGGTTCACCGAGGTATTACCAGTCATGCACCCAGTGTTACAGGCCTTCAACTGCTTGGACAAACCATCAGTGTATAAACTGTAGAGAACTGGAGACAGAATCCCCCCTTGTCTGACGCCATTGCTAACCCCAAATGGGGCTGAAACGCTGTTACCCCATTTCACTTGCATAGTCTGGTGGGCATACCAATAAGCTAGGATTCTCACGATGTATTTAGGCACCCCTCTTTGACTCAATTTAACAAACAACTTTCTATGATTAACATGATCAAAAGCTTTAGAAGCATCAATAAAACACATAAGAACCGATGAGTTTTGGCCTCTGTATTTGTCAGAGGTGGAAAGTAACGAAATACATTTACTCACGTTACTGTATTGAATACTTTTTTTGTGTATTTTGTATTTTTTAAGTGCAATTTAAAATCGGTATTTTGTATTTTACTTGAGTACGTTTTGACTCAAGTGTTGTACTTAGTTACTTTATAAACCCTATCCGTTACTGAGTAAAAATAACAATTCAACCTACAGGGGAAAAATACGCGCCAGAACCATAGACAGTAAACCAATGGCCAGAACCAACAGTGACAAATGATGATGTGATTAGCACTGGCGCGTGAACATAGAGGGCACGCGCGGACAAGCTAGGTTAGTGGGCGCGAAGTTTTTAGTTTCTAGTGCTAGAATGGAGGTCGACAAAGCAGGCACGGCCAGTGGTCGCGGTCCAGAAGACCCGGACCTAGAAATAATAGATGAAGCTCAAGCTGAAACATCGAAGTCTGTAGAACTAGATGCAGAAAAAAATCCTTGGCCACATTTGGAAGATTTATTTTTGTTCAAGCGTAGGAAAGGCAACAGCATCATCATGCAGTGCAAGATGTGCCTCCCAGCAGTGAAGTACCTGTCTGCTTTCAACAACTCCACTTCAAATCTGCAGAAGCATGTTTTGGTAAGTATTTCTGCTGTCTCATTAGTAGTTTTATTTAATATAGCCAACCCAGGCTCACCCCATTTCGTGGGCATTTTTATGCTAGCACCTGCAACCATTGACAGTAGAAGAAACCCACAGCTAGCCAGCACATTCTAATTAGCTGCTATGCTAACATAATCAAACGTGACACATCATTAAGTACCAAATGAACTCCAGCCGACAATCCGCATGTTTATCGTACTTCAAACAGATACAAAACGTGTAATGTATATTTGCTGTCTGTTTAAGTCTTTAGGACATTGGCTAAATTTGCATAACAGCTAGCCCCTGGTACTTGAGTGTGTAAAGGCTAGCTGTTAGTTGCTAGTAGTCTTGAGTGGACTCGGGGAAATTAGCCTTGGTTAAATTTAGCTGCTATGAATAGTCGGTGTTACCCCGTCGAAATTGCCACGGGTTTCAATTTGATTGTGTCTTTGAATTTACAGTCAAATCAAATGTATCAACTGTGTTAACAGAGAGGGTTGTAGTGTGAGGCACTTTGCCTAACCAACATTACAGGGCACTCAGCGCTCCTCCACTATAGGCGGGGAGCTAAGGGGCCTTACTGTGCACCCTCCTTACAATTGAACGAAACCAACTTTTTTTAAAAAACGTCTGACCATGCTGAACATGTTAACAAATGTTAACATTGAAAATTTTGGGTTGCATTTCATGTTTCAGGTACTCAATGCATTCAATGTATTTCCCTCCATTGGAAATGCATTACAATTATAGGAACATGACTCTCCATGAGCAAGGGGAAAGTGTGACATCTGTCTTTGCAAGTTTAATCACATCTAGTGATAAATGTATGGTTTTAGTGGTATTATTGGCTTTCTCTAAATAATAAAGGCCAAAATGTAAAGTCTTTCTACTCGATTTACAAGGCAAATCAAGTAGAAAGACTTTAAATTTTGGTCTCTACTATTATGGAAAGCCAATAATACCACTGCAACCATACATTTTCCAAAAGCTTTTGTCCTCTAGATGTGATTAAACATGCAGAGACAGATGTCACACCTTCCCCTTGCTCGTGGAGAGCCAATGGAGGGAAATACATTGAAATGCATTGAGTACCTGAAACATGACGTGCAACCCAAAATTTTCAATGTTAACATTTGTTAACATGTTCAGCATGGTCAGACCTTTCAAAAAAAGTTGGTTTCGTTCGATTGTAAGGAGGGTGCACGACTGCACGGTAAGGCCTCGTAGCTCCCCGCCTACTAGGCAGACCCAGAAAAGATTGTTTTGACTCCTTCATATCGACGACAAGGGATTAGATCACTAGTAGGCGATTGTTGCTCTGTGTGCATGCAAGCAGCTATGATGATTACACATGCATTGATATGTCTCCTTCCTCTGTATCATAATACTGGTAGGCTATAGAAACACATTGGCTTTTGATGTTGATTCGAAATCTCAATTTTAGCATTCAAATCCAAATCATTGATTTTGTTGGGAAGGGTGCAGCATTGTAATGCCCTCTGGATTGTGGCATATTGTGCTTAATACAATGTAATAGACAAAATGTGATGACTAAAGAAATAGAAAACTTTTATTTATCAAAGTTTTAATTTCAGTGTGTTTAATAAGCACCACATTGATTCCTCTACTGATAATACCCTTTTCTTTTTTTTCACAGAGGAAACATCCATCGAAACAGTTGGCTTTTAGCCGAGCAAAGCCAGGGAAACGAACCCACCAAGCAAATCCACCAAGTCCAAACAAGCAAACAAATATAAAAGATGCCATGACAGTGGGAGGCAACCGCCGTGTGCCACAAGGCAAGATCGACAAGATCATCATTAGGCTAATATGTGAGGGCCTTCATACATTTAGTTTGGTTGAACAACCTGCGTTCAAAGAACTTTTGACAACGCTAAATCCACAATGCAAGGTCATTTCCAGGCTCACTGTCCAGACAAGATTAGAGGCATCTGCCATTCAGATGAAGAAGAATGTCATGTCCCATCTCAGTAAAGTGAGCTACGTTGCCACCACTACAGATTGTTGGACTGCACACCAGCAAAGTTTTATTGGGGTGACGGGTCATTGGGTGGATGAAGAAACCTTTGAGAGGAGATCAGCTGCGCTTGCATGTAAGAGGTTAAGAGGGTCCCACACCTTTGATGTCCTTGCAGGGGCACTTGATGATATACACTGTCAGTATAGAATTGGGGGCAAAGTGGTGAGAACCACAACAAATAGTGGCTCAAACTTCGTTAAAGCTTTTAGTTTCTTCGGAGAACAGAGCCAGTCTGAGGATGCAGAATCAGATGCTGAGTCGGACAGAGATTCAATTGATGATGAGCCCACAGCCAACTACCTGGACACATTCAGCATCCTGGAGCAAGATAATGGCCTGGAGTACCAACTTCCTACACACCAAAGGTGTGCATGCCATCTTCTCAACTTAGTTGCCACAACAGATGCTGAGATAGCAGAAAAGAAGATGGACACATACAAGAGACTATCACATGCAGCCTTTGGGAAATGTCAAGCCATGTGGAACAATACGGGTCGTTCATACATGGCAGCAGAAGTTGTGGAAGATCATTGCCGACTCCAGCTCATCCGAGCAAATCAAACGCGGTGGAATTCAACATTCATGGCTGTGGAGAGAATCATACGGATCATACAAGAGAAAGGGGAGGAGGCAATCAGGAATATTTGTGAAGAATTCAAATTGAAAACGTAAGTTTTAATTTGCATTTCAACAGTATGAAAGTGTGAATGTGTGTTTACATACTTGAAACTTAACTTTTCCTGCTTGATTTCCTAACAGTTGTTTGTATTCTATTTATGCCAGGCTGACTCAAGCAGAAATTGCTTTCCTGACTGATTACTGTTCGGTGATGAAACCTCTGGTAAAGGCCTTGAACATACTTCAGTCAGAGACCAACACACACTTAGGGTGGCTTCTTCCAGTGATATGTCAGCTACAAGCAAAACTCAAAAGGCAGGAGACCTCATCCAAGATGTGTCTACCATTCATCAAAGCCATTCAGGATGGTGTCCAAAAGCGTTTTGGTGAGATGATGATGGACCCAGAACTGATTGCGGCAGCAATACTTCTACCGAAGTTCAAGACCACCTGGACAGAGAGGCCTGATGTCATAGAAACAGGTATGATTGCATCTTATAATAAACTGCTTTTCAACAGTTTATTGGAGATCTACTTTGTTTTATACTCAATACAATGTGGTCAGTGCTATAAGGCATTATGCATTATGGTGCACTCTTGGTAAATTGATCAAGTCTTAAATGTCAGAAATGTGTTGTTTGTCACTCGACAGGTCTGGCTTATGTCAGACAACACCTTGACCAGATGGCAGAGGTGGAAGTGGAGCAAGTTGGACAACATTCCTCAGATGAAGATGATTTCTTCTCCTCAATGAAGTCCAGAAGGTCAGAAGGTACAGGGGAGTTGGAAGGGTACCTAGCCTGTATCCCAAACGATATGGATCTGCTAAACTCTTTTCCAAATTTAAAAAAAACTCTCTCTGAAACTCAACACTGGCCTGCCTGCTTCAGCTGCCTGCGAGCGGCATTTCAGTTGTGCTGGATTACTGTTCACTGCAAAGCGAGCAAGGATGAGCTCAACTAACTTTGAAAATCAGCTGCGGCTTAAACTGAACACGAAGTTTGTCGACTAGGTTATAGGTGATTTAGGGTGCCACAAAACTAGTGGCCTTGATTTGCAATATTCCTCTCTGGAATATTGCTGCTCTTTTATGTTAGCTCCTTTAATTTTGTAACACTTGTGAGCGTCATCATGTGGACATTACTTTGTAGTTTGTACCTCTCAGAGAGAGAGAGACAGAGAGAGAAAGTAGGCGTGCACAAGCCTGTTTAATGTTTTTTACCACTAAATGGATGAGCTCAATTAACTTTGAAAATCAGCAGCTGCTTAAACTGAACAAGAAGTTTGTAGACTAGGTTACAGGTGATTCAGGGCGTCACAAAACTAGCGGCCTTGATTTGCAGTATAACAGCTGTTGCTGTTGGTGTTGACATGTATGTTGTTGTAATTACACTTACATTTGTGTAGGTATTCTTTGTTGTTATCGCACTTACACACACATGCCCTCTATAGCGCTCTTGCAGCTGTGGAGATGGCAGTAACACATTCTCATTCTCTGATGGTTAACAAACACACACACACACACACACACACAAGCATGTCTCCTCTGGAATATTGCTGCTCCTTTATGTCAGTTTGACTTTGTAGCAACACTTATGAGCGTCATCATGTGGGCATTACTTTGTACTTTTTACCTGTGTGTGTGAGGGAGAGAGAGAGGGTGAGAGGGAGAGAGAGGGAGAGTGTGTGTGTGTGAGAGAGAGAGTGAGAGAGAGAAAACGTGAGAGTAAGCATGTTTAATGTTGTACCACTAAATGGATGAGCTCAACTAACTTTAAGATGCTACTTAAACTGAACAAGAAGTTCAGTTGTTGTGAAGTTGTTGTTATTGCGCTTACATTTGTTACACTTGTTCTTTACTTAAAAACAAAATAGTTATGGATTTCTGACCCCTTGTCCTATTTTTACTACCCTCACACCCCCACACAAAGAAAGTAACTAAGTAACTTTTACTTAAAGTACATTTCAAATGAACTACTTTTTACTTTTACTTGAGTACATTTTCAGATGAGTACTTTTACTTCTACTTGAGTAATATTTCATCAAAGTATTGGTACTTTTACTTGAGTACAATATTTTTGTACTTTTTCCACCTCTGGTATTTGTTAACAATTTCCTTTAAGGCATATATACACAAGTCAGTGCCATGTTTAGCTTTAAAACCAAACTGGTTATCCGTGGAGTTTATAAACTCATGCACTATCCAGCAGGATTCTTTCTAGGACTTTTGACAGTATGCTGGCTGGAGCTGTAGGCCTGTAGCTATCTAGGCTGCATACTTTACCAGCTCTGTCCTTAATAACTGGCACTAACGGAACAGACAACATTGAGTCTGGTAACAAGCCATGGACCATAAAGCCAGTAAAACAAATAGAAAGCAGAGGAGCTATCCTCGGACTGGCATATTTAAGGTGTTCAGCAGTAACTTGATCTAAACTACTTGCTTTGTTAGCAGACAGCTTGTTTATAGCTTGGTACACCTCATGTGACATGATCACCATAGAATCATCACTCTCAATATTGCTCAACTTATACAGATCACTTTGGACACTGTTGAATATACTTCCAGGTAGCCAATAAGTGGGCAGGGTACTTACTACAGGGAGATTCTATGGCAGACCCCAACAGAAACCATCACATGTGCACACTATGATCACTACCAACACTGCAATTTGCACTGCAAAAAGGTAAATCTACAAGATGATTAAGGTGACCACAACCCTTCGGGCCTACCACGCTGCATGCAAGGAGGGGTGTGTATACCACAGGTACTCCCCACAGGTCTTCCCACTGCCTAAGGTAAAGAGACCAAACCGGTTATACAATGCAGAAAAAATAAGTTGGCTCAGGTGCACAGAAGTTTGAAAGACATCCCAGGATACAATTACCAACAGTGTAAAAGTCAGACTTTGATGCAACAATATAAAACAAAGGGCCGCATGAAAACATCTCTAAGTTTAAGTCCAACTGAAAAACCATTAGACCCGATGGCCAGACCGCAATAGGAAGTCGGCAATGTCAGAAGCCAGAAAGGCCAAATAGGGGTAAGGCCAAAACAATGGGTAGAGACATTGGCCGGACAGCACTGGTGAATTGGCTCAGCCAAAGCAGCAGTCTGGCATTAAATCTTGCTCAATAGGGGCCCTTCTTAAAAGCGGCACCAGTAAAGATGACTGGCTCTGTACTGTGGCTCAAACATTGGAGAGGCGAAAGCTGAATCTTTTCCTCTTCAAGGTGGGGCACCAGAGCATACATCATCAATCTGAACACAACCACACTACAAATCTGCACAAGCAAGGTAATCTTATCACACAGCTACCAGGCCTCAGACAGAGAGAGGCACTCATTGCCCACACCTGCCCTTATAAAGGCAGGAAGCTCTCTCTAAACCTACTTACATGGGGCGGTGCTCCCAACCTAGATGCTGTTCCTCACACATAGTATTACAAAATTGGCGGCACGGTGGCCCAGTGGTTAGCGCTGTCACCTCACAGCAAGAAGGTCCTGGGTTCAAAACCGGGGTTTGTCCAACCTTGGGGGTCATCCCATGTCGTCCTCTGTGTGGAGTTTGTATGTTCCCTCCGTGTCTGCGGTGGGTTTTCTCCGGGTGCTGCGGTTTCCCCCACCATCAAAAAAAGACATGCATGTTAGATTTTATTCTCCTGTCTGTGCCCCTGACCAAGGCAATGGAAAGAAGAACTGGAGTTGGTCCCCGGGTGCAGCATGAAGGCGGCAGCCCACTGCTCCTAGATACACAGATCACAGCTAGGATGGGTTAATTTGGAGTAAATGAATTTCCCCATGGGGACTGATAAGGGAAACTTAAAAAATATTACAAACCATACTTTTTTTTTGCCAATTTTTTTCTGCTCATACTTAATAACACTGGGGCTACAATGTCTCAGGATAAAAAAATTTTTTTTGTTAGAAATAGAGATGAATAAAAAGTGCTAATTATCTGGTATTTTACTAAAATGATGCTAAAGTGGACCTGCTATTGTGCCTTATTATTTCACCTGGCGCCTCTCAGCTGGGTTGTCAGTTCTCCCTTTCTCTGACCATAATGCTAATCAGACCATCCTCCTTTAGGTAAACTAACATAGACAGTTCAGGTGTACAGTGCATCAGCTATGACCAGGCCCGCCATGTGTCTTGCTCGTACCCAGGAAAAGATTATGCCCCCCCCGTCCTGACCGCACACAGGTCGCTGACTTTGCATAATGCACACAACCCATGTTCCATTTGTGCACAGCAAAAGAGCTCTCCTCTCCCACACACTATCTTATCCAAATATAGGCTAATTAAAAGGGTAGCCCCACCACCAAAATTCAATCATATTAGAGACATGCCATCATTCCCAAATCCCAATTTTAATGCTTTGAAGTTGTCCATGGAAAATTGAAAGCAAACTCGTTATCTTAACATACTATACATTAGATTCACATGGAATAAAATACACATTTGGACCTTATACAGCCCAAACATAGGCGGTGTGCATGTAAACCTATTCTAGTCTGAACCTTGGGCCCAAACAGGCTTACGCGGATCCCCCTGCTCCGGCAGCATTACTAACGGCATCCAATGTCGTTTGCTCCGAGGGCTGACAAAGCAGTGGCATCAGGAGTTGTCGGAATTGGGCCCTCCCCTGATCCAGGGCCCGGGACAACTGACCCGGTGTTCCCCGGTGTCGGCACTCCTGGCTACGGCTAACGCAATAACCTAGTTTGTGTGCATCTGTGTAATGCTTGTTGATGCATACTATTAGTGATTATGTTTACATCAGTCTTTAATTCTGGAGGTGCATTTGTATATTTGCATGTGTGTGTACATGTGCGCCTGTGAATACCCTCTTTGTCCATGTAATGTACTGCCCTATCAGCGCCGAGAGACCAGCGTGATGTTTAGAAGCCTGGTCAGGGATGAGGTTTATGCCTTCCGTGCCTTATTGTGAGCCAGGACGTTGCCTTTATCTTTGGCCCTTTTAGTGTGCACGCTCTGCACATATAAACACACACACACACACACACACACAAATCTACACACTAGCTCATGGCTTTCCGGACAGCACCCAGCCAAGAGAGGCCTGGGCACAAGGTTTGTGCCCATGGCATCCCAGAGAGGTGGCACCCTGCATGGGGAGCACTCACTGCTCAGCAGAGAGGCGCCAGGAGAAATAGTGCATTTCTTCGACAGTGAAAGGAAGATCTTAGCAACAGCTTTGTATGCCCCCCCCCCCCAAGCCAACCTCAACCACCACAAACAGATGCTGGAGGGGATACACATGCACACATTCATGGACGGACACACACACACACACACACACACACACACACACACACACACACACACACACACAGAGGGCAAGTGGACTCATACCTTGCACTCCACAGTCAACACATGTGCAAGAGTAATCACACACACAAACACACGCACGCACACACACACATGCACACACACACACACAAAAATACACTAAATCTAAGCCTGTTCATGAATAAAACATGCGGCAACACAAGGTGCTGGAGACATTTAGGGATGTGGGGCGGTTGTTACATAACAACAACCATGGCGACAAATGAAAAATCCTTTCACGAAGCTGAATAACTGCCAACTTGGGAATCTGATGAAAAACAATCCACAAGGCTTGATTTTACGAGGAAAAACAGAGATCTCATTTTATTTCCTCCTGCTTGACATAATGCAACAGACTGAGCGTTTTCCTCATTTTGCTACCAGCATAGGTAAGTATTTGTAACAGATGCACCAAGTAAGACACTGTCTGTTCTCTTTGTGTCTGTGGCTGCTTCCTCTCTGCATCTCTGGATTTCTCATTTTAATGGAAAGCCAGCAGAATGGTATTTGGGATGCTATCTTCCAGGAATTTCAATGATGAATTAAGACATGGGTATGTGCATGTCTGTGTTTGTGTTTATAAGCGTTAAAGACAACCCATGCACACGTGGCTGTGCGCACACAATCCACACCCCACTTTATGTGAGTTATTATTGAATGATGGAGTCTTCATATCGTCACCTTCTTAAAATAATGGCCTACGTCACATTTTCAGGTTTTTCAAAAAACAATAAACTGAAACAAATATAGAATATATGATATTTCTTAATCATTTCACACAAAAAGGTTATGAAAATATATGACTATTGACATACTTTTTGTGCGAAATGATTAAGAAATATCATATATTCTATATTTGTTTCAGTTTATTCTGTTTTTTGAAAAACTTGAAAATATGACTTGGGCCATTATTTTAGGAAGGTGACGATATGCTTGTCATGCCATCACGTGACCACGTTGGAGAGTTGAGTGGAACTTGACTCGTGACTAAATCACTAACTGTACGGCCACGGATGTGTAGACTCGCTAGCGCTTGGATAGCGGGTTGGAACCTTTAGTTGACTGGTGGTGCGGAGAACCCAGGTTCGATTCCCGCCTGCCCCCTGAATTCCCGCTACTTTACCTGATCAGGGCATGGATTGGTGTCGATTTGCTAAACAAAAAGGAAAATCTGGCAAAGCCGTGAGGTAAGATGACAACAACTGATGTTGTTGATGATGATGAGTGACTGAATTAAAAGCGGCTAATTTTGGGTTAGCTACAGTATCCGCCCATTTCACACCGTGGCCATCTTAAATTTGTTTTAAAAACCAAGCGGTGGGAACTTAGCCACGCCCCCTTCTTACTTCATTGAAAACACTGCTGGAAGCAACATGTCGTACTGCTGTGTACCATCCTGCAACTCCTATCAAAGAAGGGAAAGAGATAAATCTGTATATATATGGATATATCTATATGTATATATTCACTAATCTTTCAATAGTGGATAGCTCTGTTCTGACACCTCATCTTGATAACAGGAAAATGTGTGGATTTATATTGCTTCCCACATGTATGACATATCCTCATGTGTCCAGTGAGGTTTGGGCGACTCTACCTGATCATGACTACGACGTGAAGCCCCTTTCTGTGGAAGACCAGCTTGATGCAATAAAAGAAACGCATCGCTTTCCTGGAGGACGAAAATAAAAAGCTGAAAAGTGAGCGTTTTGGTCTAGAACGCTTCCAGTGTGCGCCTAATCTGATCAGGTTTTACACTGGTTTTAAGGATTAGCACACCCTCAAAGCACTCTTCCTAGCTTTACAGCCTATTGCAGAGTCCATGGCGTGATGGACTCAAATGCAAAGGAACAGCCATAACTTAGAACACATTTCTGTGTCTGGCTTCCATGCAGAGCATTTATCGCTGATTGATCAGTTTTTCCTGTTCTTGTGCCGTGTGAGACAGGGCTTTTTTGCTCTGGATTTATCTGTACGATTCAATGTGTCGCCGGCCACAGTCAGCAGGAACTGTACAACGTGGGCCAACTGTTTGCTCTTTATGTTAGGGACCCTCCCAATATGGCCTAGTAGAGCAGCAGTAGACGAGCTAATGCCACCAGTATTCAGGGAATTCTCCCCAAACACAAGAGTGATACTAGACTGCACAGAGATCCGCATTGAGACAGCTAGTTTGAAGGTTTTGAACACCATGACATACTCCCATTATAAAAGTAACACTACACTGAAATCCCTAATTGGGATCACTCCCTCAGGGTCGGTTAGCCTGGTAAGTAATCTATACACAGGATGTATTTCTGATAAGGAGATAACCAAGAGGTCAGGTGTTCTGGACCTCTTAGAGTCAGGTGATGAGGTCATGGCCTTTAAGGGCTTCCTTATTAAAGACCTGCTTGATGAAATAGATGTAAAACTTGTCATCCCTGCATTTTTAGGCCCAAGTGGACAGTTTAGCTGTGATGAGCTCACAGACACACAGAGTATTGCTGGCTTGAGAATACGCGTCGAACGGTCGATAAGACGCATAAAGGAGTACCACAGTTTTGATGGAGTCATACCCCTCTCACTAAGTGGAACAGTCAACCAACTGCGGACTGTCTGTGCTCTCCTAACAAATTTTCAGGGACCACTGTTTTAAACCTTTGTTAAATTCAGCTGACAAGAAAATAGTGCACACAAACCTTAGATAGATTGAAACATATTTAACTTAATTTCAGTACAGTCCCATTTTTTAGCCCACACCTTGAGATGAGCAATCACTATCTTAGTTTAGTAAACAATTGATGATTTGAGTTGGTAGCGAGTTCCAGTTTATTGCTACAACAGAATGACAGTTGACCGAACATATTTTAGTTTAAAATGAACCAACAGTTTTGTTAAAGTTAAAGGACAAAGAATGAAAATATTGTAGATGGGACAATCTAATGTGTAAATATTGAATGTACAGTATAAAAATTAAATGTATCTTATTTTTTATTTTATTGTGATTAAACAGCTTCTTTGAATACAGCCCTGTGTGTGTGTGTGTGTGTGTGTGTGTGTGTGTGTGTGTGTGTGTCTCCTCACTGGCACAGGAGAGGCAGAAAGTACTCGAAGAAGAAAAGATCCAGCTTAGTTTTCATATTGTGGTAAATGACGGTAGGTGCTCGTGGTTGGTAGTCCAGACCATGTTTGCTGCTGCTGGCCCCGGCTGCATTGAGTTCCGATTGAGTAAGAAGGGGGCGTGGCTAAATTCCCACTACTTGTTTTTTTTTTTTTTTCAAGATGGCCGCGGTGTGAAATGGGCGTATGAACGGCATGCATGACATCTCGGGTAGGCTGATTGCGTGGTTGGTTGGTAAGGTTGTACCGTGTTATAGAGTTATTTGACGGCACTTTGAGCTCTACATTATTAAAGAAATAACATTAGCTATTGTTTTTGAAACGCCAAATGATAGCCTAGCTTATCTTTTTGGCTAATAAACCAGTGCAGGTACCTGCTAAATTTTACGATCTTATAGCTGTAAATGACCCACGTGTTAGTAACTAATCCCTCCGCGGATCTGATCGTTGCTCTGAAGAAACGACAGGGAAATAATACCCAGGTAAAATGGCGGACGGTTATCCCATGATTTAAGACGTAATGTCACATCGATTGTTTTCTATCCATGATCTCTCTTCCATTCCTCCCCCCTTTGTACCATCACTCCCTCTTTGATCCTGCCAAAATCTCTAAGATTTGGAGATTTATGATGGGGGTCTGGCAGATAAAAACTGCTGAATAAAACCTTGACATTCACGTCCTACTAATCTAAGCCTTGGTTGCCCAAAAAGAGTGATTAAAGTAAGTGAAAAGAATTTTCCATTACGGCATTGCTGTCAAGTTGCTGTATCAACTTTTTCACGGTGTCTTTGCTTTTGAATGTCTTATCCCCTAATGTCTCCACGTGGCTGATGTGTGTGTGTGTGTGTGTGTGTGTGTGTGTGTTCTTGTTCAGCGATATTCATAAGGACTGATTTGAAATTGTAACCATAACAATGAGGACATTTTTTCCCAATTTAGAGATTTGGGCTCGTCCTCACTTCTTCAATGATCTATTTTAGGGTTGGGACTTGGGTTTAGAATTAGAATGAAGTTAAGGTAAGGGTTAAGGTTAGGCATATAGTTCTGATGATTAAGGTTCGAATTAAGGGCCAGGGAATGTATGAAGTCAGTGAGGGGGTCCTCACAACTATGTGAAAAAATGTGTGTGTGTGTGTGTTTATTTTCAGGGGTAAAACAGCTTTGACTCACATCTACAAGGGATTTGTTTACTTTAATTGAAGTTGTCTGCTGTCTCCACTATTTTAAGGCCCCAGGAAATTAAAAGACCGGTATACAGCAAGCGTTTCTGAGAAGGGAGGCTTGAAGTTCAAAGACATTGTTTGGAATGAAGAATCTGAGGAGAGATTCACTGACGATGCAGACAATTAGACATGTGCAGGTGAACAGCCAGTCAAGTACTGACCCATTCTCATCCGTGTAAAAACACCAGGTTTGTATTAACATGCTTCGCTGACACTATGATCATGTGAGTAGAAACCTCACTTGAGAGCTGAAGATCATGTCAGGTCTAAGCTAACAATATGTAACATTATCTAATGGCTATGGCTAAAGGGCCAGCAAAGAAAGGCTTTCTGTAGAATAATAGTGCTGAATAGCACATTAAAGACCATTTTTAAGGCTGGTTTCCTTCTTGACCCTAACGAAAATATTGACAGAAAAAAAGAATACCAACAGAAAACTCATCCCAAACCTGCATGCATTTTTTTTCTTTTGCTGGGGTTTATTTGGAGGTTTGCAGGAGGTTGGGCAATCACGCACTTCCAATTGTGAGAAAATGTTTATAGTTCAAAATTGGAAAGATCCTTTCTTTAGGGCAGCTGGATGAAAAGGCAGTAATAGATATGTGCGCCATGGAGAGAGTCAAAACAACATAAAAAAAAATCCATAAAAACATATACCTTTAGAAAAGGAGTAAAAATCTCAATTATTTCACATGGAACCCTCTTTGCAGTGTAGAAATAATCGTTGTGTTCTGTTAATGAATTTAGAAAGCAGAGTTATGGGCTAACGCATTGATCGAGAGAGAGAGAGCATGTAAATAGGTCACCCAGCTGTGAGACAAAATACATAAAACAAACTTTATAAAAAAGTTGTTGAAAGCTATTGCTCTATTTGCAACAGATGGGTAGCTGAGGCTGCACGGGCCCAGTGGTTAGCACTGCTGCCTCACAGCAAGAAGGTCCTGGGTGCGAATCCCAGGTCATCCTAGGTCCTTTCTGTGTGGTGTTTGCATGTTCTCCCTGTGTCTGTGTGGGTTTCCTCCCACCGTCAAAAAGACATGCATGTTAGGGTTAATACTCCTGTCTGTGCCCCTGAGCAAGGCAATGGAAAGAAGAACTGGAGTTGGTCCCCGGGTGCTGCAGCTGCCCACTGCTCCGATACAGTAGGATGGGTTAAACGCAGCAGACAAATTTCACTGTAACCAAACAACTGTACAGTGACAAAAATAAAGCGGCTTTCTGGTGACTGGCTTTCTTTAAAGTGTCTCTCGGCAAGACCAAGACCAGGGACACATTTCTATTTACCGCCTAGTACCTACTGACCGCTTCACAGAGAGCTCCCCTGACATTGGTCAAGCATAGAGTACTAATTCGTAAATGATATTATCTTCCTTTTTATCCATAAAAATAATATGATTTGCTAATCATGTCAGCATGCTGGAAGCCAAGGTCAAAGATAAATTGGGTAAAGAATGCTGAACTTTGAGTGTACTGAAAGTTCTGCGCTGGGTAATGAAATCTGTGGGCCTTTGTGATAGATACATTATAAAAGGTTCTGTTCACCAATGACTGTAGGAACCAAGGGCCTGGGGTAAAAAATATATGTTCAGTAGGTTTTCAACAACTAAATGAGAGGAAGGTTCAGACATCTCCACTGAAGATGAGTTTTTGAAAACATGATTTCCAAATGTTGGTACTGTTCCAACATGCAAAACTCGCTGGCATCAACATGTCACAGATGACTTGGAATACTTACTGTGTGGGCGGCACGGTGGCCCAGTGGTTAGCACTGTTGCCTCACAGCAAGAAGGTCCTGGGTTCGAACCCCAGGCCGTCCCAGGTCCCTTCTTTGTGGAGTTTGCACGTTCTCCCCTTGTCTGCGTGGATTTCCTACGGGTGCTCCGGTTTCCTCCCACCATCAAAAAGACATGCATGTTAGGGTTAATACTCCTGCCTGTGCCCCTGAGCAAGGCAGTCCCTGGGTGCTGCAGCTGCCCACTGCTGCTATACAATAGGATGGGTTAAATGCAGAAGATAAATTTAATTGTAACCTGTACAATGACAAAAATAAAGTGGCTTTCTTTCTTTCTTTTTGTATCAGAAAGTAAGCACCCGTTTCTTGTTTCTAGCTTGTCTCCCCCCACTCACATTTAGAAAAAGGATAGAAAGGGGTGTCAATGTAGAGGACAGTGATGGTGGTGTGGGTTAGTAGACAGAATGTGGCGGTGTCATAACAGATCACCAAATCCCAGCTGCTATAACAAGTCTACTCAGAGAGTTTAGTTGGCTAACGCCGGCATCTCGCCTCTACGCAACTCATATTTGGTTGGTTTAACACGCTGGACCCCATATATATTCTCTACATCACATACGGGTCTCTGCGTCTTTGATGACCCCATAATAAATAGGAAATTCAGAGGGGGTTCATCTTAAGGTCTTACCACACTGGGGGCTTTTTTTTGTGCGATCGATTCGCACGTCAATATATTTATTCAAACTGTTGTTTTTGGCATGAATACTTTCACACAAATGCGAATATTATGCGGAGAAAAGGTAACATAATTTGTTTTTGGAACGAGGTCGATTTTTCTGAGCTTTTACACCACAAATAAAGGAGTCAACCAAACATGTTGCACAGAACGGATGTCATGTCACAACTCCTAATCACAATGGCGGAGTTGCTGATTGTTTGTTTCTCATCACCCTGTATTGTATGACAAAGGACACAAAAAATATAAAGACAATGAAGTTAAAGACAATGCGTGAAGGAGCATTGCTGAACAACTAGGCTATCAGGCTGGTGAGTAGCTTATGAGATTTACTTTTGGATGTAGCAGAGTTGGTAGCAAGGCAACCCTTCCTTGCAAAACCAGAGCTGGTCATGGCACACCGCAGCGGAGAGAGTGCGCCCAGCAGGGGTTGGACCGGCATAGGCAGGGGATACCCCCATAACACAAAAAGGGAAGAGGAGATCCCCATGTACCGCATCACCATACGTGAACCTGCTGGGTTGAGTCCCCCCTCAAGTCTAGCAAATTTGCAACAGAAAGCTACCCAACTTTCTGTTGCAAATATGTATTGCTGCCAGTATGAATAGATTTGATGCGAATTATTCGCATGTGAGTATTTTGCATTTTCATGTCGTATATTTGGAATGTGCCAGGTGTGTAAAGGCCTTAAATGTGCATTTCCCAGAAGAACTAATATCCTTCCTCAAAGCAACAGTGTAATTTGTCTTGTTTTGTTTTTTTTGACAATTTATCACGAAGGCAGTCAATTCTGCCATCCTAAACCAACACCGACATGTTTTCGGTTCAATAAGTAAAAAAAAAACAAGGTCTACTATCCCTTTAAGATCTTGATAATATTGAGTCCTTTTAAGAGCTTGATAATACTGAGTAAGTGAAGCATTGAGTAACAATTTGTCTGTAATCCCCAGCTAAGTGCCTTTGCTTCCATGCAGCTTTAGACTCTGTTTTATTTTACAGTCAGTGACTTGGTTGAGCACTAGATAATAGCTAAGTGGTAGATAATAGCTTGTGTTGTCCTGGTAGCTAATCAGACTTGAGAATTTGCAATGCACAATTATTGTTGTAGATTTCAGGCCAGGTTCCATGCCATCACCTCAGTGTCTACCATCTTTTTTGTAGTCCTGTCATCTAATGCAGTATCTGAGTTCCCCACAGTTCTCCACCTAGATACTGAAATTGGATAGTAAACAAAACAAACTGAACCAACATAGCAACCAAAATAAAGATATTTTCTGCGAAGGTAGAAGCACAATTCACCTGTTCTCACAAAAGTTGGTTTCATTTCAACACATTCACTGTACTTTTCTACAAAATTCCACACAAAGTTATTCATACAGCAAAGGTCATGTTTTTAATGTAGAACCCATATTTTAATGTTAAAAAGCACTGTATTTTGATATGCAAAAGTCTTCATTCCTACTCAGTACAAAACATAGGTCTTAGGTAATGAAATAGTGAATTGGGGAGCTGGAAGTGGAAATTAAAATAATGTCTTTCCTGGTAATTTAAACAGGTGTCTGTGTTACACAGGAGTGATGAAAGTTCTGGTGTCGTCTTAAGCCCAGTGTAACATGGAAGGATGCATTGAATTTCATTCATCCTGGGGAGAGAACCAGCTTGTCCAGATTTTTCTAAGAGATGGCCTCAACGTTCTGTAAGTTGACCTTTGAGCTAATCTTAACCCAAACCCTAACATGAATCTGATAAATTGACAAATGATATAACAACAGGGGGAGAGCATGTCAAATGTCAAACAGCAAAATTGTGAGTGCTATCATGATGCAGCAACTGTTGTGCACAACTTTGCTGCAGCTGCCTGTTGGGTAGGCACAACGGGTGCCATCATATATACACTGAAAATATTGTGGGAGGGCAACACTAGCCGTTTTTTGTTTGTAAAAGCCTTGAAGGTTCTCTTACTATCCATTTGACCATACTTATCAGGTAACAAGGAGGGGAGGTCTGTACAACTGCACACTGATTCTACTGGAGTTCCCCGAGGATCTGTTCTGGGCTCACTCCTCTTCTGCCCCTGTACACTAGTCCTCATATCACACACACAGCATTGTTAAGATATAGGCCCACCACTTATATTCATTTTCTAACAAGCTGCTCTTTTTCTCTGGTAAAACCTGCCTTCTCCATCACTGACCAGACCTCGGTGACTCCTGCCTAGATGGTTACAGTTCTGGGTGTGAATCTAGACCAAAAGCTGCCATGTAAGGCCCATCATTACAGTCGTGACGAGATTTTGCATGCACATGCATGCACTCTACAGCATCCATTGAATTAGATTCCGCCTGTACAGGGCCTTTGCCTAAGTCTTTGTTTGAACTTTAATCACCTCCCATCTGGACTACTGCAGCTCCCTCTTAGCCAACCCCCTCAAATTTGTTCTTCAGCTCTAGTAGCTCATGCTGAATGTCACAGCCCATTTATAACTCCCCTCCTACACTCTCTCCATTGACATCCTGTGCCTGTGTTTATTAGATGAAAAGCCTGGTATTGGTACACATCAATGCTAAGGCAGCTATACCCTCATAAACTCAGGCCCATTACCTAGTCCTACACACCTGCACATTATCCACATTTTGACACCACTGAGTGCATAAGTCTCTCTTCCCAGGGGTCATTTGACCATGGCTTCACCAAAGACTCAGCTCCCTCTTAGCTTATTCATGGATTAATGACCTTCTCGTTTGATTTGAGTTGAAAGTCACTTCCAGCCTTTCTTTGTAGGCTTAACACCTACTTTTTGAAGAAGTACTTATATACATCACCCTCTCCCCGTGCTACTTGTTCCTATTTTGTCCCACAGAGGAATTGTTTTACCCATCTACTAAACTCTACTCCTCTCCAACCTCTAAGTTATAGTCAGAGCACTGTGGCTCTGAGCCAGGCACTCTTTACCATTGGTTGCTTGCAGTGAGCATGTTTTAGAAACATAAATTCATTCTGTTGCTGTGATGACTGAAATTCTCTGGACAAGAACAACTAAATCAGCTAAATCCCCACATGTAGAATGTAAACTCTTAGTGGAGGTGGTTGGAGTCAAAAGGAGCCAATTGGTGGAGGCTGCTCGGGAATGAGAAATAGCACCGATAAGCAGTGTCTCTACCTTTGCTGAATCACCCCTTGTCAGTAATCTGGGTAACAGAAAAAAAACGCATGACCCTTCAGTGACGCTCAGACCTTAATTAGTGTTCTTCTGGAACTCTGTGTGGGGTGTGTGTGTGTGTGTGTGTGTGTGTGTGTGTGTGTGTGTGTGTGTGTGTGTGTGTGTGTGAGTGAGGGGGGGGGGGCAAACTCCTGCGGCCAGAAAGCACTTGCTTAATAATTGATAGAAGAAGGCCCTCTGCTGGGCACTTGGTTTTTATGGCCACACACACACACACACACACACACACACACACACACACACACACACACACAGAGTCAAACAGATGTACATGTACACAAAGAACATGCACATATTTATGTATGTTTACACTGATGCACTCTAATGTCAATGAAAACAGTCATCTACCTAATGGACAAGCCTGCACTCACAAGGCTGTCTCTCTCTTACAATTACACAGACGGTTGCATATAATAAACATATCCATATGCATATTTGCAAAAACCAGTGTACTGTAATGTCCATGCACACACACACACACACACACATATGCACAATTTCTCTCTCTCTCTGTCTCACTTCCTCCGTTTTACATGCACATACACATTCACACACACGCTCATACACATACGCAAACACTGTGGGAGAGAGGATTAGTTAAACAGGGGAAATAAGCTTCCACAAGATGACCTGGAATCTCCTCAATCCCCCTATGAAAAAGCATCTCTAAACCTAACCACAACCAATTCACAGGCGAGCTAAACGCAAACCAGGTGACACTGGAATATGTGTTTCCTTTTAAAGGAAAATTCCATCTCTTTACAACCTGGGTGTAATTTTCGTAGTTTTGGCCATCGTGCATATCAGTTTTGGTATCATTGCACTCACCAGCTTTATTTCGGAGAGCTTGGACGTTTAGACCACTGCTAGACACAGTTTTACCGCAGTGTCTCATGGTACAACTGAACACGAGTATTAAATCTTTTCTTTAAACAGCAACAACAACAAAAACTCTACTGCCTCACTTAGACATGTGCACATGATTTCCCATTATCGATGAATTCTCAATTGTGCTTGCCGGGTAATTTGTCCGTGGTTACTACTACCTTTAGTCAGTAAAATGGTCATTCAGAATCAGGATCAACTTTATTGGCCAATTGTGCTATGTATACAAAGAATTTGACTCTGGTCTAAAGTAGCTTCTAGTACTTACATATATATCACTCAAACACAGAAAAAGAAAGGCAACAAAATGGAGCTAGTATCCATAACAAGGTATGTCACAACTATACATAATGTTGTTATGGCTGAATAATAATAATTATTATTATTATTAATGTTATTATTATTATTCTACTTCTTCTCCATCTTCTTCTTCTTCTTCTTCTGACTGCTCCTGTTAAGGGTTGCCGCAACGGATCATCCGGGTTTCATTTCTTCCTGTCCTCTGCATCTTCCTCTGTCACGCCAACCACCTGCATGTTCTCCCCCACCACATCCATAAACCTCCTCTTTGGCTTTCCTCTTTTCCTCTTCCCTAGCAGCTCCATATTCAGCATCCTTCTCCCAATATACCCAGCATCTCTCCTCCACACATGTCCAAATCATCTCAAGCTTGCCTCTCTTGCTTTGTCTCCAAACTGTCCGACCTGAGCTGTCCCTCTAAGATACTTGTTCATAATCCTGTCCTTCTTCGTCACTCCCAATGAAAATCTTACCATCTTCAACGCTGACATCTCCAGCTCTGCTGTCTGTTTTTTCGTCAGTGCCACTGTCTCCAAACCATACATAGCTGGTCTCACAACCATCTTGTTAACCTTCCCTTTAACTCTTGCTGGTACCCCTGTGTCGCAAATTACCCCTGACACTCTTCAAAACCCACTCCACCCTGCCTGCACTCTCTTCTTCATTTCTCTCCCGCACTCTCCGTTACTTTGAACAGTTGACTCGAAGTATTTAAATTTATATGCCTTCGTCACCTCTACTCCTATCATCCTCACCATTCTGCTGTCCTCCCGCTCATTAATGTGTATGTATTCTGTTTTGCTCCTACAGACTTTCCTTCCTCTTCTCTCCAGTGCATACCTCCACCTCTCCAGGCTCTCCTCAACCTGCACCCTAGACTCCTGCCTGATCTCGTTGGTCAATCTGTTTATCACCATTGCAAACAAGAAAGGGCTCAGAGCCGATCCTTGATGTAGTCCCACCTCCACCCTGAACCCATCTGTCATTCCAACCGCACACCTCACCACTGTCACATTGCCATCATACATACTGGTACCAATTTTCAAGAAGAAGGGTGATGTGCAGAACTGTAGTAACTACAGAGGTGTAAAGTTGATCAGCCACAGCATGAAGATGTGGGAAAGAGTAATAGAAGCTAGGTTAAGAGGAGAGGTGATAATTAGCGAGCAGCAGTATGGGGTTTCATGCCACGAAAAAGAACCACAGATGTGATGTTTGCTTTGAGAATGTTGATTGAGAAGGCCAGAAGGAGTTAGATTGTGTCTTTGTGGATTTACAGAAAGCAGACAACAGGGTGCTGAGAGAGGAGGTGTGGTATTATATGAGGAAGTCGGGAGTGGAAGAGAAGTATGTAAGAGTTGTGCAGGATATGTATGAGGGAAGTGTGACAATGGTGAGGTGTGCGGTAGGAATGACAGATGGGTTCAAGGTGGAGGTGGGATTACATCAAGGATCGGCTCTGAACCCTTTCTTGTTTGCAATGGTGATGGACAGGTTGATGGACGAGATGAGGCAGGAGTTTCTGTGGATTATGATGTTCGCGGATGACATTGTGATCTTTAGTGAGAGCAGGGAGCAGGTTGTGGAGAGGTAGCTCCTGCTTTGCCTCACATCCATGTCTTCACCGCTCTAACCACAGGCTTTGCGGATTTTAGTTTCTGCCTGCACGTTGGAATAAGATGAACTAAGCAGTGATCATAGTACCACAAAGCTGCCCGGTGGACAGAGCTATATGGATCTTTAAGAACTGTGTAGTAGTGGTCCAGTGTATTATTGTCCCTGGTGGGGCAATCAATATGCTATCTATATTTTGGTAGTTCATGGTTTAATTTTGCTTTGCTGAAGTCCCCAACAATTATGTAAAGTGTGTGTCCATATGTTTTTGTTTCAAGCTGGTAATCTGGCCAGCCAGGGTTTGCAGTGTCATTCGCACTGGCCTTGGGTAGGATGTAAATACCAACCAGGATGAAGGAGAAAAACTGCTGCAGTGAATAAAATGGCATGCAGTTTATGAACATTGTCCCGGTTGGAGTATTTAACACTGTGACATCTGTACACCAACCTTCGTTTATGTAGAAGCAAATTCCTCCGCCCTTTGCTTTCCCTGATAGGACCGTTATGCGATCTGCTCAAGATGAACAAGGAAGTAGCTCAGCAGTGCAACTGACCATCAATAATATTCGACATTTTGGGCAGTAACTTTTAACTTGAATTTTTGTTTTCACTTCCAACATAGTTTGGATAATTTGGTTAAATTGGACTTGGTGAAACACGTCTGATGCTTGTATTCTGATGGCCCCAGTAGGATGCAATTGCAAAGCCAAGTCCAGCAGCAATCCTGGACCCATGTCCAAGATGTCCTCAAGGAATCAGCGGAGTAAAATGATAACACAACCCATATGCACAATGGCAATAACGATGAACATAAGATCCTGGAGCCAGTTGCACAAAACACTTTGAGTTAAGATCTTCCTTAAAATCTGCATTAAGGTTACCTTAAAATTAAATTGGTCTACTTTCTGTAGCTGTGCTCTCCCAGCCCCTTTGCAAGTAATGATTGCGCTACGGTTTTACGCTACGGGAGCTTTCCAGTCAGTAATAGGGAAGTTATTCCATGTCCGCAAGTCAACACTGTGCCGTGTCATTCACCGAGTTTCAAACGCCTTTACTCGTCTGCCGAACACCACGGTGAAGTTCCCGTTAAAACATGAGGAGGATGAGATAGCGGCGCACTTCTTTAATGTTGTCAGCGTCCCCAAAGTGTGTGGGGCGATAGACGGGACCCACATCAGGATTCCAGCGTACGTACAATATGACGATCAGTTTGTTACCAGAAAATGTTAATGTTCAATCAATGTCCAGTTAGTTTGCAGTCATGAAAATAAAATAACAATTTAATAATGATAAAATAATTATTTGCGAATCAAATTTAAAGTTTTAGTATGTGCTCCCCCCCCCCCTTTCTCCTCAATTGTACCTGTCCAATTACCCCACTTTTCAGAGCCGTCCCAGCTGCTGCTCCACCCCATCTGCTGATCCGGGGAGGGCTGCAGACTACCACATGTCTCCTCCGATACAGGTGGAGTCGCCAGCCGCTTCGTTTCACCTGACAGTGAGGAGTTTCGCCAGGGGGACGTAGTGCGTGGGAGCATCACGCTATTCCCCCCTCTCCCCTGAACAGGCACCCTGACTGACCAGAGGAGACGCTAGTGCAGCGACCAGGAAACATACCCACATCCAATTTCCCACCTGCAGATACAGCCAATTGCGTCTAGGGACGCCCGACCAAGCTGGAGGTAACACGAGGATTTGAACCGACGATCCCGTGTTGGTAGGCAACGGAATAAACCGCTACGCTACCCAGTATGTGCGTTTCTTTTATTCTATTCCACCAGAAGTATAATCTTTTCCCCCTCTGACCAATTTGGTTTTCTTTTCTTCTTTTCCTCCATTTATAGGCCATTTATAGGCCAAATTTGTGAGGCAGGCCCATTACCTAATATCAGGTAGATAGTATCACAAAGTAATACTACCTACCCGATACTTTGCCTTTGTGATACTACCTTTGACAGGTAGTATCACAAAGGCAAGTGCAAGGAAACGAATGGTCTCCATGGAGATTGTAGAATTTTACCACTGTAAAATCTCTTTCAATGTAGTAAATCTCTTTAACATTTTTCCTTAACTGATGAAACCTCTTCAGGGATTCCATGCAACGCCCTTAAGAATGTCCCTTGGCTAAAGAGAAATTAAGCCTTAAGTTTCATACTTAAGGGGGAAACTTAAGGTGTTTTGTGTGACCGGCCCCAGGTTTGTTTGTGTTCTTTTTTTAAAAAGTAATTTCCCGTTAAGCTTTTGCCTGTGCGTTGGTGAGCATGGTGGTGGTGGGGGTTTTTTGGGGGTGTAATCTCTGCAAATGAGCATAATTGTGTTGTTGTTCGTGGTTTTGCTTGAGCGTAAATAAAAATCCATAATGTTGTTGGAAGTTGCGTATGTGTTTTCGCAATGACTTTAGACTAACTCTTGACAGCGAGGGCGAGGGTTCATTCAGCAGTGTTTGGTGTTATCCTAATTAATTCCACATTGCCGCTGATGCTACTAAACAAAAAGCCTTCGCTGGCGCTGTATCTCCAGACCTGCAAGCAGATTTAACCCAAGACGGACACTATGGACTTTGTCAGTTTTTTGTTTATTTATTGCTTTTATCCATCTCTCCCTCTCTCCAGTTTTAGTTTGACTGATATTCAAAGGAGGCCGTCCGGTGACGGCAACGGCGCTGCTCTGATTGTCTTCCCAATGCAGGGATGTTAATAGGCTTATATAAAAAGTTTCATAAAACTAGTTAAGTTAAACAAACCTACGCTGCCTTATAGTCGCTGTTGACGTCATTCGTTTATTTACTTAAGTGAATGATCGCCACGTAATTGGGTAGCCTGGGCTGACTCGAGGATAAAAAAGCACGCGACCCCTTTTGACCTTAACGCACTGGCACAGGTTCACTTTAAGTTTCGCGTTTAGCCCTAATGAGGTGCATGAGGTTTCTCCCTCCAAAGGCACGAAATTATCAGTTGAATCTGTTGGGTCGTTTGAGAGGGTTAATTAACATTCTCGGGGTGTTTACAGTCAATTATTCAATGCAGCAGTTTTCTGTGGGAACCGTTCATTACTCCCAAACTGTCCTCCGTGGAAGAAATCCTGTCCTTAAGGAAAAGGGATACCAGGGGGTTATGGAGCGGAACTTTATTTGAAAAAGCTTTACGGTGAAGAGCTATGCCGTTTGACATCGGGCATATATGAAAGAAAGTAAGACGGAAAGGCGTTTTTTGTTTTTGTTTTTGTTTTTGTTTTTTTCCTCCTAGAGAGAAAATTGCAACACAGCGGACTGCCAACTTCGTGTTTGTTTCTGAGAAAGTGCTTAGGCAAAGTTGTTCATCGCAGGTGTTCGCATGGTAAACAGTGTTTGCGGTGCGACCTGAGACGGGCTTTTAAGCTGCTGATCTCGGGAGGCGTGTGTAAACATATGCAAAACATCAAACCGTCCACTGCCCCGCGTCGGTTCCCAGACTGTGAGCGATGACACACACACACACACACACACACACACACACACACACACACACACACACAGTCTTCCCCCTGCCAAGGGTTACAATCATTTAAGTGAATACATGGAACAAGTTTGTTGTGTATATCTTCTGGTCAGAAATCAAACAAACTAACCCATTTTCCCGCCCACACACATGCAGAAATGTTTGTGCAAATACACAAAAAAAACCAAAACAAAACCCACTCTCTTCTTACAAAGCCACTCTCGCATGCATGCACAAACACACAAACCCGCCCGCTACCGCCGCGGCTAAACAAGCGTTTAGCATCGCCTCGGCCCGAGCGACATGTAATTACACCTTGTTTTTATGCTGCGTCCACTTCCATTTATACCCAGTATCTCTTGCTTTCTCTTCCTGTCTCTTCGTGTGCGTCGCCGCAAGTCGTCTTACATGTGGCTGAGGCCGTAAAGGAATATATACGTTTGACATTAACATTCCAGACAGTTCCCTCTGGTGCAGTAAATGTGCCTCTTACAACTTAGCAGCGGGAAAACCTGTTGTTTGGTTATGGAATAACAGGCACAAGGAAGGCCGTTTTAACGTGTTACAGCACCCAAAAAAAACAACTGAACCGAAGGTTGGTCACCGAGCAGTGGGTACGTGAGGTGAGGTTTCACTGGCCTTCAACAGGCAACTGAACCGAAACCTCGTGTAAACCTTGTTTGGCGCTATGAAATAAAAAGTCAGAAAAAGAAGGCGCTATTTCTGATTTTCACAAAGCATCCCGAACCCACAGTTAATCAGATGAGGTGGGTAATGATGAGAAAGAAGAAGGTACTGTGAGGCCGTACATTTGTACACGCACAACCAGGCCCAAACCCTGGCTTAACCTTTTAAAGGGAAACAGTCATCCTTTTTAACATAGTTGGAGACTGTGTGTCTCTGAAATACTGCCGAAATAGTGTCCACCTGTGATGTCACCTGCAGACAAGCTGCAAATGTGAACACTTACTTCCTGAAATACCAAAGAAAAGACAGGCATGATGCATGCATCATGCCTGTCTTTTCAACCCTAACATGCATGTCAAAAAGACATGCATGGGGCATCTGGGTAGCGTAGCTGTCTATTCCGTTGCCTACCAATACGGGGATCGCCGGTTAGAATCCCCGTGTTATGTCCGGCTTGTTTGGGTGTCCCTACAGACACAATTGGCCATGTCTGCAGGTGGGAAGCCGGATGCGGGTATGTGTCCTGGTCGCTGCACTAGCACCTCCTCTGGTCATTCAGGGCGCCTGTTTCAGGGGGGAGGGGGAACTGGAGGGAATAGCGTGGTCCTCCCACGCGTTACGTCCTCCTGGCGAAACTCCTCACTGTCAGGTGAAAAGAAACGGCTGGCGACTTCATATGTATTGGAGGAGGCATGTCGTCATCTGCAGCCCCCCAGATGGGCAGAGGGGGTGGAGCAGCAACTGGGACGGCCTGGAAGAGTGGGGTAATTGGCTGGATACAATTGGGCAGAAAAGGGGGGGGGGAATACTTCCTCAATGACCAAAGAAAAGACAAGGGTAATACTCCTGTCTGTGCCCCTGAGCAAGGCAGTGGAAAGAAGAACTGGAGTTGGTCCTCGGATGCTGCAGCGGCCAGCTGCTCCTACACAACAGGATGGGTTAAATGCAGAGAACAAATTTCATTGTAACCGAACAACTGTACAATGACAAAATAAAGCAGCTTTCTTCTTCTTCTTCTTCTTCTTCAATAGGCTGTACTGTATACGAAAATGTGAATAATGACAACACATATCTGTAATTAGTGTTAATTGGATTTTCTTACACAGCTGTATGCTACGCAGATATTCCCTACAACCTATATGGAGAGATAATGCTGAAAATCTCACTCGTTTGCCTTTAATAAGGCTCTAATTATCCATGAGGACTTTGTAATGAATCACGTATAGGTATGACGTAGCACTGTAGCACTGATCGAAGCCCATCTGGCTCGCTGTTCCAAACCCAATTGATTTACCATAAATCTTTAAGAAGAAAGCCACTTTGTTTTGACGTTGTATTCTTACAACGAATTGTATTCTTACAATGAATGTGTTCTCTGGATTTAACCCATCCTATTGTATAGGAGCAGTGGGCAGCTGCAGCATTCGGGGATCAACTCCAGTTCTTCTTTCCAATGCCTTGCTCAGGGGCACAGGCAGGAGTATTAACCCTCACATGCATGTCTTTTTGATGGTGGGAGGAAACCAGAGCACCCGGAGGAAACCCACGTAGACATGGGGAGAACATGCAAACTCCACACAGAAAAGACTTTGGATGGCCTGGGGTTCGAACCCAGGACCTTCTTGCTGTGATGTGACAGTACTAACTACTGGGTCACCGTGCTGCCTTTACTCTCAAAATAAAACAAAAGTCAAATGTGGCCAGCATTAACAAGATCAGAATAAGCGAGAATGTCTTCCCAGTGTGGAAACGCAGCCTAAATTTCACATTTACCGAACCAGACTAGCAATGTTATAGAAAGAAAAAAACATGACAGGGATCAGCTACTTTATACTTGAGGTCTCATCAGGGCCTTTAGAGAGCAAACATACAAGTCGGAAACATGCAAGAAGTCAGTGCAGTCAGGGGGAGGGACAGAGAGAAGAATTTATCAGTAGGGAAAAAGACAGAAGGTCACAGTGAGAAAGATTATATCACATCTTGTGTCTATGAACTCAGCAGCATGATGCAGGTTAGTGTTATCCTATCACTGAGTCACAGATTACTCTGGGATCCTGATAATTTAGAGGCAGACTCTGAGTCTAATCACTAAAACATACTTTAGTTTGATGACGACTATGTGGACGTGTACAGTTCTTCTCCTTACATCCACTAAGATCCACCCTTGGCTCTCAGTGTGCCTGGCACTTGATGGTCTGATCAGAAAAGACAGCTCGACTTGTACGCTGCCTAAATGGGTGCAATAGATCTACTTAAAAATAGAAGCATCAGCACTGTGCAAGTAAACTGTGATGCCTTTAACTATCCCCGAGTTGAGCCACATTGTGCTGAATATGAGATGTGACTGCCAAGTCTGTAAAAACACATTTTATGTGACTCAGTCATTCAATTAGGACCGGACAGAATGGAAACATTAGTGAGAAACAAATTATGGAGTAAAAGGATCTTAACTATGTTGATAAATGTTAGCAGTGAAGCAACGAATTAATTCGTTGAAGACAATGGTTCACCTCTCTCTTCTCACTCTTTCGCCCCCCACCCCCCGCCCGCTCCTCTTGCATGCCAGCACAACACCATTTCATACAGACAGTGCCCCACCTCCTTCTCTTTCACAAGCTAGCGATGAACTGACCTTCCTCTGTTCGCACAAAACCAACCATAGTCAGGCGACTTCCAGTCTATTTATGACCCCGATAATTTAATCTAGTTCATTATGAGTTGCAGTTCTACTGGAGAGGCCTTTGCCAGAGCAGGGCAATAGCAGTCCCTCGTTGACTTCCTCTCGAAGCAGGCGCGCGGTAAGATGTTCTAAGTAGGGAGGCTGCCAACTAAAACGAAAAGTATCGTGGCGATCCGGTGTGGAAGAATGAGTCAAGAGGCAGAGATCTCTTTTTAATCGCAACTCCCATGCCCCCATACACCGCACGACCCCGGGGGTGCTGTTCTATTCACACTGGCCAGAACGGACCAGAACTAACAACGTAACGAGTCCCCCCCCCCCCCCATGTCCCAAGTGGTGATATCAGTCCCAGGCACGGTCCTACAGTCAGTCAGTAAACGGTCTCCTACTTAGTCTGAGTTGAACCTCCAAAACATCAACACAAGAATAACCACAACATGAACACCACATCATTAAAACACAATTTTAAATCTAACATTAACAGTCCCATCAGCCATTGCGCTCCCCCACTGCAGAACCGCCGGCGAATTTCCATGAATATTAACTAGCCTTCCCCTGCCACCCGCATTTCGGAAATTCGCCGCGAACTGCCGACAGTCAGAGCGACGGCCTCCCCCCGTCGCTACAGCATGACGTCATCGTTTTGTTTGTAAGGCGCGTGTGTAGCAGGTTTGGAATGGAGTGGTTACTCACTTTATTATTAAAAATGTACATTCCACTTAGTCCTAGCCCACTTTTAAAATAAAGGTAAGTTTATTTATTTATTTATTTATTGCGTTATTACGGTAGTAAAAGTTAGGCATACTGTTGGGTCTAAGATGTTACACAGTCACCTGCCACGACTTGGGGGGGGGGGGGCCTAATGTCTTGGAAGTGCTCCCACTGGGGCCCCTGCAAAACTGACCAGTGACCACGTTCCATTTTGCTGTGGTACCAGTTGTGGAAATCCACCTTAGTGGCCGTTGAATCATAGCGATGGACTCCGAAAGGTCGTCATCTCCTACAGTTTTTGTTGTGTGTGTTTGTCTTTCAATCTGTATGCTGCGAGTGGTTTGGGGTTGAGAGGGGCGGGGAGGGGGTTGATGTGTCTAGAATGCCTAATTGACTTCATAATGGGGTTGCTCTGTGGAAAGGCCATAGCAAAGCCAGACAAAGAGTTACCCAAGCTTTCTTGAGTGGACCAGAGGGGGTAAGGGTTGGGGGTTGCATTGGAGAGAGGAGAGTTGGAAGGACTCGCTGACTGAAATGTCAACCCCTCTTTCAACCCTTCCATGAAGAGGAATTATAAAGAGGAGAGGACACTTTGCTGAAAAGACTTTGTTAGCGCAGGTCCACCATGAGAGGATGGCAGAGACATCAGTTTATGGGAAAAGCAACAAGTGCCTATGCAGTCACGCATCTACTTGTAACCTCAGTGTAACGGTGGTGCCAACAGACAGGGGACTCAAATGCACGACTCACACAAGGCAGGTAGAATAAACGTTTTTACCACAGATGGGTTCAGTACACAGTGAGTCGGTCCAGTAAACAGGCAGCGGTATCTAAACCGTTAGACAAACGCAGAGTCCAAAACACAGAAGCTAGTCGGAATAGTCCTCAGTAGATGGGCAGCATTTATATAGAGAGCTTTTCTAGTCTACCGACCACTCAAAGCGCTTCACAGTGTTTGCCTCACGTTCACCCAGTCACACACATTCACCACTGACGGTGGGAGGCTGCCATACAAGGCACCAACCAGCTCATCAGGAGCAGTTAGGGGTTCAGTGTGTTGCTCAAGGACACTTTGACACTCTCTCTGCAGGAGCCAGGGATCAAACCAGCAACCTTCTGATTACTAGACAACCTGCTCTACCTCCTGAGCCATGCCGCCCCCTAGTTCCAACGGTAAAGAGCTGGAACGCTTTGACACAGAGATACAAAGATGAACTGGCAAAATAACAGGGAAAATGAGGAGGTACGTATATATACACACACAGGGTAGACTAATGACAAAAAATCAGGGGCAGGTGAGTAATTAGACACATGTGAGGGGACTCAAGGAGGCAGGAAACACTTGAGGGCAGGAACTTAATAAAGAGGCCATGACTTTACACTCAGCCCCTGCAAATCTTGGTAGCTCGCCAGTTGCAGATACAGGCAAGCACCCTCATCCCAAAATATAACCAGAAGAAGTGCATGACATCATCGAAATGGTTGTGCGTGCCGTTGCTCTTGAGCACAGATGCCTCTTATAGAATGTAATTGTTTGGTTTGTAGTATGTGTCTGGGGCGGCGCAGTGGCTAGCGCAGTCACCTCACAGCAAGATGGCCCTGGGTTCGAGCCCCAGGGTAGTCCAACCTTGGGGGTCGTCCCGGGTCGTCCTCTGTGTGGAGTTTGCATGTTCTCCCCATGTCTGCGTGGGTTTCCTCCGGGGGCGCCGGTTTCCTCCCACAGCCCAAAGATGTAGGTCAGGTGAATCAGCCGTACTAAATTGTCCCTAGGTGTGTGTGTGTGTGGGGGGGGGGGGGGCTGTGTGATGGCCTGGCGGCCTGTTCAGGGTGTCTCCCCGCCTGCCGCGGCAGCCATTGGGCTTATCTTGCGACCCTGAGAGCAAGATAAGCGGTTTGGATAATGGATGGATGTGTGTGTGTGTGTGTGTGTTTCAGCATGAATGTATGTATATGTGCGTGTCTTCCACTGCATCGATGTGCAGTGCCGTGCGAATGTGTCTTTCACGTTTTTCACTTGCACCAAACTAAACATCCTCGGGTCAGCCGCACTTGTGACATCTAGCGGAGATGCGCAAATGTGGGACGTTCCTTCATCAGGATACTCACACCAGAAACAAGGGAGTTCAAGGCCAAGGAATGAAAAGCTTCACTGTTATTTTTATCTCGGGGGATACAAAGGACCAACTTTGATCAGTTGGGCCCATTTGTGTCCGTCCGCACATGTCTGTGTGTGTGTGTGCGTGTGTGTCATAATCATCTCCCAAGAAGATAGACAGTAACTTGCCCTAATAACCCAGATCGCAGGCAAATACAGCTACGTAAGGCCATTATTGAGGAGACAGAGGTTTGCAACACTTATCTGATGTTGAAGCTTGGCTGTATCATTGAATCATTGTGTGTGCATGTGCGTTCTCATCTTTTGATTTTGTAACAACAAGCACGCAAGTGCAATACTAACGCAAACTCTTTTTGCCCCTTATGAGGCCAAGCAGAGAGTCTAAAAGTACAGCCTACCTTGGAAAACAGTTAACTTGCGGTTTGGTGGATGAAAAAAAAAAGTTATTCAAAACTAACCCGATGGGACTCTTAAGATGGTTCGCTATCAAAGATGTTTTTACAGTCACGTATCCTCTATTCCCCCCCCCCGCCCCCGCGTTACCGTGGGTTAGGGTTGATAACCTTCACCTGTTGATAAAATCTCAGGCACAAGCTCTTAAAAAACTCCTTTGTATTCAACACCGGTGTATAACCGCCATTTGTTCGAGGGATCCAAGATTAAAAGAGGCAGCTGGGAAGCTATCAACAGTTCTCTCGTATACAAAGAACCACGGTACGTGACCTTGCAAGATGTGCTGCCATTGAGCTGAGTGAGTGATAGACCACAGCTTTCCGTTCTGCTGTCTTTGATTGGGAAGGCACATCATCCCCCCCCCCCACCCGACCCCAATTTTATCCGGGCCAATCACCCCACTCTTCCGAACTTTCTGGTCCGCTGCTCTACCCCCTCTGCCGATCCGGGGAGGGCTGCAGACTACCACATGCCTCCCCCGATACATGTGGAGTCGCCAGCCACTTCTTTTCCCCTGGCAGTGATGAGTTTCGCCAGGGGGACATAGACCTTGGGAGGATCACGCCGTTCCCCCCAGTTCCCCCTCCCAGCTGGACAGGGGCCCCGACCGACCGACCAGAGGAGGCGCTAGTGCAGCAACCAGGACACATACCCATATCCGGCTTCCCCCCCGCAGACAGGGACGCCCGACCAAGCAGGAGGTAACACGGGGAATCGAACCAGCGATCCCCATGTTGATATGCAACGGAGTAGACCGCTACGCCACCCGTCTAGATGTTTTAAACTCAAATTACCTCTTCTGAACAACCAAGGGATTTTCAAAGTTTAATTACTTTGGGGGGGGGGGATACAGACCTGCCGCTCCCTGAATTCTCATAAAATTGCATATATTTGCATTTAAAGTGGGTTTTAGATCAATTGCGGAAAAAAAGGTAGATAAGCTCTACCTAAATCGACCATGAGCGGTCAAAATGATGGCACGTAATTTGCACGTGATCGTTCGCCGCATGTCACTATTTACGACGTGTGTTGGTCGCATCATTTCCTTTGCGAAATTCACTGCTCTGTCCTAGAAAACAAAATAACGTTCTCCAATGCAGAGAAATAGTCTAAATTTGATTTTTGATTATTGCCAACATGTCTGGTTACAGAAGCACCATGACTACCACCTGTGTTGCAGTACTTACAGGCGTTGGACAGCGGCCATTTTAAATTGTTTGAAAAATAGTATTACTACCACTACTACTACTACTGCTACTACTACTTTCGGCTGCTCCCATTAGGGGTCACCACAGCGGATCATCTGTTTCCATTTCTTCCTGTCCTCTGCATCTTCCTTTGTCACACCAGCCACCTGTATGTTCTCCCCCACCACATCCATAAACCTCCTCTTTGGCCTTCCTCTTTTCCTCTTCCCTGGCAGCTCCATATTCAGCATCCTTCTCCCAGTATACCCAGCATCTCTCCTCCACACATGTCCAAACCATCTCAATCTTGCCTCTCTTGCTTTGTCTCCAAACCATCCAACTTGAGTGGTCCCTCTAATATAATCATTCCTAATCCTGTCCTTCTTCGTTACTCCCAATGAAAATCTTAGCATCTTCAACTCTGCCACCTCCAGCTCCGCCTCCTGTCTTTTCGTCAGTGCCACTGTCTCCAAACCATATAACATAGCTGGTCTCACAACCATCTTGTAAACCTTCCCTTTAACTCTTGCTGGTGCCCTTCTGTCACAAATCACTCCTGAGACTCTTCTCCACCCACTCCACCCTGCCTGCACTCTCTTCTTCACCTCTCTCCTGCACTCTCCGTTACTTTGGACAGTTGACCCCAAGTATTTAAACTCATATGCTTTCGTCACCTCCACTCTTTGCATCCTGACCATTCCACTGTCCTCCCTCTCATTCACGCATAGGTATTCCGTCTTGCTCCTACTGACTTTCATTCCTCTTCTCTCCAGTGCATACTTCCACCTGTCCAGGCTCTCCTCATCCTGCACCCTACTCTCGCAACAGATCACAATGTCATCCGCGAACATCATCGTCCATGGAGACTCCTGCCTGATCTTGTCCGTCAACCTGTCCATCACCATTGCAATCAAGAAAGGGCTCAGACCTGATCACTGATGTAATTCCACCTCCACCTTGAACCCATCTGTCATTCCAACTGCACACCTCACCACTGTCACCTCATGCATATCCTGCACCACTCCTACATACTTCTGTGCAACTCCCAACTTCCTCATACAATACCACACCTCCTCTCTCGGCACCCTGTCGTATGCTTTCTCTAAATCTACAATGTGACTCCTTCTGGCCTTCTCTGTACTTCTCAACATTCTCAAAGCAAACATCACATCTGTGGTGCTCTTTCATGGCATGAAACCATACTGCTGCTCGCTGATCATCACCTCTCCTCTTAACCTAGCTTCTATCACTCTTTCCCATATCTTCATGCTGTGGCTGATCAACTTTATACCTCTGTAGTTGCTACAGTTCTGCACATCGCCCTTGTTCTTGAAAATCAGTACCAGTATACTTCTTCTCCATTCCTCAGCCATCCTCTCACTTTCCAAGATTGTTAAACAATCTAGTTAAAAACCCCCACTGCCATCTCTCCTAAACATCTCCATGCCTCCACAGGTATGTCATCTGGACCAACTGCCTTTCCACTCTTCATCCTCTTCATAGCTGCCCTCACTTCCTCCTTGCTAATCCACTGAACTTCCTGATTCACTATCCCTACATCATCCAACCTTCTCTCTCTCTCATTTTCTTCATTCATCAGCCCCTCAAAGTATTCCTTCCACCTTCTCAACACACTCTCCTTGCTTGTCAGAACATTTCCATCTCTATCCTTGATCACCCTAACCTGCTGCACATCCTTCGCAGCTCAGTCCCTCGGTACCTTTAATACTATTTGAAAAATAGTGTTAAAGGTTGTAAAAATGGGGCCATTCTGGTGGCCGAGCGGAATAAACCGCCGTTCTTGCAGTCCGCTCGTCATGTGACTGGGAGGTTCGTATCCCAGACTCGCCGTAACCGGTCACGGCCAGAGCGTCCACGGGGTAAGGCATTCATTAGGCCACCCTTACCCGAGGGATAGTGGGTATAGATCGGTGTAGTGTTCGGGGACTTGTTCTCCAGCGACCCCTCTGGCCCATCCGGGCACCTGCAGCCAAGCAACCGAAAGCATTCTCCCTACGCCTCCTTCACAGCCTGAAGGTAATGCAATCCATGCGAGGCTTCAGCGTGTAAACTAGCGAGAGCAGCTTACACGTGTTTGAAGGAAGCTGGTGTTATGACTATCTCCTTCCTGTGGAAACGTGAGCCAGGGCCACATTCGACAAGAGTTCTGGCCATATGCCACTGGGTTAATCGGGTGGGATAAGGGGAAAAACTAGAGAAAAAAAGGTTGTTAAAATGTTAATTTTGGTGTCAGTTAGTTGCTTAACAGACATACTAACATATGCAATGCATTAATATCTCAATTGGGTATTTATCTTGACAGAATATAGAGTTTAAAAACCGGCCGTCATTTTGACGGCTCATGGTCGTTTTAGGTAGGAGTACATTCCCGGTCGCTCTATTGCTAAGTGAAATTGGATGGGTAAAACTAAACAGATATAACTAGAAGATCCATACAGCAGCAACAAAGGCAGCCAACATTCATTTTAAGCAGACAGCAATGTTGTGGACATGTTGTCTGCAGAGCCTCCGTCGTGTGCACGTCATCTGAATCAGTATAGGTGGAGGTTAGTCACGTGGCTAATCAAAGCAGTGTTTGTATAATCCCAGCGATTTAACATTTTGCACATTTGTAGCCTTTATTTGGCTAAATTTCAGTCTACCACCAACAGTTTTCGATATTACTGCCATACGTCATTCAAGAGAGGATAAAAATATTTAAGAAAAAAAAACTATAGAAAAATGAGGCAGAAATAAGCAGATACAGAGAAGGTACAGTAAAAAAAAAACTGTCAAGAATCAGAAAGGTTGCAAACCTGCAGCTTTGTAACTTTAGCTACTCTTTGATCATCATTTCATCTGGTTTGTATTTGCATTTGTATTGTTAACTTGTTCATTTGGAGATTCCTACTCCCCCGCCATCTGCATGCAGTGTCTGGCTCATTTCATGCATAATGGTACCATACCTGTGACTTCACCCTTCAATAATGATATCCTGCCTTTGTAGCTCACACCTAACGAAGCCAGAACATTAGAGGAGAGGCTGGAATTGCACGTTTGGATGTTCCCATATGGTTTTGTTCTTTTGCGGTTACCCATACATGCTCATCCATCGAAACCAACACAGATAGACATGCACATGCACGTTAAAGCATGATCTGACCTGTTTGGACACACACACACGCGTGCGCGCACACACACACACACACACACACGTACATGTGCACACATACACACAGATGTTATGCGCCATTACATTACATCAATGTACGCACACACACAGAGACGCATGTAAACTCATACATGTACATGTCCACAAATGTGCACACATACACACAAATGCTTGCAAATGCATTCATGCAGATGTGCACACACACACACGTTATGCGCCATTACATTACATTAATGCACACACACACACACGCATGCAAATGCATTCATGCACATGTGCGCATGCACACACACACATACATACATACACACACGTTATGCACTATTACATTACATTAATGCACACACACACACACACACACACACACACACACACACATACAGATGTTATGCACCATTACATTACATTAATGTGTGCATACACACAGATGTTATGCGCCATTACATTACCCCGTGCCGTGCACCTCTGTATCCTATAATTCAAACCAATATCCTCTCCAGTGGCGTTAGCTAGCCGACTGAAATGTTCTACCCTGCGTGTTGGCTTGTTGCACTTTCTCACCAGAGAGTTCTCCCTACTAGCTGATTGATCTCCAAGGGTACTGTAATAAAAACTATTTCATGCAATGTGCGTTCTGCTCTCTCTTTCTCCCTCTCTTTCTCCTTCCTTTCTTTCGCTCCTTTCCCCGGGGCCGTGAGAGTATACCTGCACACGGTGAGAGGTTATGGTAAAAACCAAATAGATACACAATCAACACCGAAACGCTCATGGCACACGGGATTAACGGTGCAAAAATGACAAGCGCATCTTATGTCGTTGGAAGTCTCATAATGCTGACGTCAGGATATGACGGGTAAAAATGTCTATACAGCTTGTTTCAAGAAAGTGGATTTGTTTCATGATAGTAAGACCTGTTTCAAGATATTTACTGTGAATAAGAAAGATTTACCTCAGAGCAAGTCCCTCGTTTCTCCATTTCATCCGCTGTTCAGTGAAAAGGCATTATAACAAGTCTCATAACCATGACACGAGTACACTTTCTTGTAACAAGCTAGGAAATCTGTCAGGGGGGTGAGAAGCTTTACCAGAAATGTCTTCAAACGATGATCTCATTATGAGGCTTAAAACAAGATGACCTGTCTTGATATGCTTGTCTTGATACGCAGTGTGCTTTACGGCTGCAAGTTCTCATTCTCTCATGTCAGTGGTTCACAGGGACGGCTGAAGCAGGCTCCCCTCATGGTGTTTCATTATTTTACCAGACCCCCGTCTGGACCTGCCATCAATTAATATGGCGGCTGGCAGGAAAGACAGAGACCTACACGTGCAACCTGCAGACCCTGGCAGCAATGCACAAAGGAACATGTCACCACACACACACACACACACACACACACACACACACACACACACACACACGCACACACAAGCCTGCTCTCACAAACTAACTCCAGAAGCGCGCACGCACACACACATGCATGCACGCGCGCACGCCCTCGGCCTGTAGGTGATGCCGTCTCTGGCCTCTGTTAACTCGGGCATTGCTTTCGACCTTGGGCTTTAACACGAATGTGAAACGTGTATATCTTCCTCCTCGGCTTGCAGGTCCTGCAGGCGTTACTGGTCTGAAATCATTTGCAAGTTTCACCGAGATTAAAGAAATTTATTTTTTCCCCCTTTGAGACGAACTTCCTCAAAGTAAAGACGTGGAACAATAGAGAAAGAGAAACCGAGACAGTGAAGGGGGAGAAAAAAATCTCCAACTGGGAAGGTGTGTTTTATTGTTGCACTTAAATACATGGCTCTTAAAAATAACTACTTCTTTGGTGAGATCATTTTATTTCAATTTGCTTGTGTGTTGGGGGGTATTAAAACTCGGCACCAATTAATATGAAGAGGCATGCGTATTTGGTTACATTTAATCAAAAAGTGTTTGAAACTGCAGTAAAACGTATCCCTTGGCAGTCCGAGGACGCCCAATACCTGTGTGGCATATTCGAAACATATATTGGGCTAAAATATAAATCTGCTGGGACCGGTGCGGACATACTTTTTTTTTTCCTTACTTGATCTTTTCTTGTTCTGTAAGACTTCAACATTAATCAAATAATTAGAGAGAACAACGGCTATAAAATTTGTCCAAGTTCTGGATCCAATGGAAAATGTCTATTTATTCCAGCCATGCGGTGTTCCAGCTCCACTGCCTCTAAGACGCGGAGACGAAGCGAGTTTGCAAGTTTGCAGGCTCCCACACCTCTCACCTGCATCCCACCCGCCCCCTCCCTCTCGCACACACACGCACGCGCATTAAATACACATAAATATACATAGATCTACATGCACATGCACCGAACACACCTGGCTCCTTCCAGGGGGTATTCCATCAACACCGCTAATGAAAGCTGCACCTAATTGAAAAAGCCCGGTCTGAATCAACGTCGACGTTCACTGAAGGCTGAAGCCGTTCCGTTAACACAATGTAGCCGTGTCTTGTCAGCGTTAACTCGAACCAGGCTCCAGCGAGCTCGCGCCGTGCGCGCGCACCCAGCACACGAGCGGCCCAGCACGGGCGGGTTGTCGAAAAGAGGGAGATACTATGTTGCACAAAGAAGCGAGCGCTAGATCGGCGTTCTTCTCAGCAGCCCCCCCCCCCCATCACCCCCCTCTCGCTCTCTTGGCCGGCTCAGTTTTCTGACCCGCTGTTCTCTTTTTTCTTTCCCTGCAGGTACAGTTGGATCAGCTAAAGGTTTAAAGGTTATTCACCTTCATATTAGGAAGCTTGTTTAAAACAATCGATCTCCTCAGAGCCTTTGTTACGCTCTGCAAACCCAGTATTAATACTGTTTCTGAAACATTGCTGCGCGCTAAAATCCCTGATGAGGACATTAGAATTGGTATGGAGTATAGAGCTGATAGGGCTTCTCGAGGGGGTGGGGTGGCCACGTGTTGCTTGGACATCATGTTTCCGAGTGTGTCATTCCTAAAGTAGAGCCGGTTAATTTTCCTCCTTTCATTAGCATTATTCTTCATGATAACAAACATTCAACTGTTGGCCACATTTATAGGCTCCATCTGCTCCAGCTGACCCTTCAAAGTGTATTTTGTCAACAATTAATTGTTTTGGGAGGCATAATGAAATGGTTATCTCGGTGGCGTCTGGCACGGGGAGCCTGGTGGGGCACAATACACACTGTATGGGCAGCATCCGACCCGTCAGTGAAGCTACACACAAACCTGCTTGCTCACTGAATCCAAACACAAGCGCACCTCATCGATGAATGAAATCACAAATGCACACGTGAGCGTAACACGGGCGGTGCAGGAGTTAGCGGAAGTGGAACCAGGGGTATAAGTGACATCATCAGTAATGGCACTTAATCTCACACAAATGGTATATTAACTTGTTATACAGCATCGTATTACAAATCCAAAGTTATCAAATAGCAGGGGATAAATTGGGATTTGTTATGTGTGTGTGTGGTGGTGGGGATGGGGGGGGTCTGGGGGGGAGGCTCTGTGGTTTCAGGGTTGCCATGGGTGCATATGTGTGCACATAGGCTAAAAAAGTCTGATTGGTATCATTTGTCAAACTAAATAAAACATAACAGGGTGAGACAACCCTCTGCTCTGAACACTAAGTCATTCTGGATACTGTTGGCAGTGTGCAAAACTACAGCTGATGACAATAAAGTCTTTCTGAAAGTGCACTCTCCTGTGTATCTGTGTCAATGGTGTTGTTACCACTAAAGGAGAGAATAATGATACAAAGTAATGTGAAGAGGACAGTCTCATTAATAGTTACATTAATCTGGAATTGATTTACATTTTACAAATATACACAGGGGCGGCACAGTGGCGCAGTGGTTAGTGTGGTCACCTCACAGCAAGAAGGTCCTGGGTTCGACCCCCGGGGTAGTCCAACCTTGGTGGGTCGTCCTGTGTGGAGTTTACATGTTCTCCCCATGTCTGCGTGGGTTTCCTCTGGGGGCTCTGGTTTCCTCCCACTGTCCAAAGACATGTAGATCAGGTGAATCGGCCATACTAAATTGTCCCTAGGTATGAATGTGTGTGTGTGTGTGTGTGTGTGTGTGTGTGTGTGTGTGTGTGTGTGTGTGTGTGTTTGTGTGTGTGTGTGCCCTGTGATGGCCTGGCGGTTTGTCCAGGGTGTCTCCCCGCCTGCCGCCCAATGACTGCTGGGATAGGCTCCAGCATCCCCGTGACCCTGAGAGCAGGATAAGCGGTTCAGATAATGGATGGATGGATGGAAATATACACAGGCTGCTAACACCTTTTCAAATATCCAAACATTTCTGTGACTGCTGGCTACCAAAAGATTGGGGGCAACTTGCTGCAAACTATCTTGCGTTAGCATCATATTGTAAAATCGAAACATTGCTTAAGCAGAATATCTGTCTTTATGCATGTTCAATAATCCAGGTAAGAAAATCACAGAAAGTTGAATCAATTCATCTGACTCCCCCAATGTATAACCCACGATGTACAATTAAAGGCAAGAGGATTGCTGTGACTTGTACATCGGGGAAACAAAACAGACGCTGGCCAAGAGGATACAGACCAGTGCCCACTCTTTCAAGGATGAGGATGTGCACATCCTTGATAGGGAGGAACACTGGTTTGAACGGGGAGGCCATCTATGTGAAGAGGGAACAACCATCCCTGAACCGATTGGGGGGGGGGAGGGCTAAGAGTACGTCTGTCACCATCTTACAATGCTGTGATTGCATTCATTCCCCAATCCTCTGTGAATAGTACACATGGCCATTGTAACTCTAGTTAATGCTTATGGCCATCTGCATATGAAACCGATTGTTGTTTTCGGTCATTATGCCACTGTACTGTTTATAAGGCAATTTCACTGGGTTCAGTTCATGTTCAGATGTGTTTACTTTAATTGTCCTTCCTATTTGAAACAGTTTTTTGTTCCATGTAGATCTTCATATCCACTCAGACATATGCAATATCCTTTCTTTTTTTTTTGTCCCCAGAATTTTCCAAGTTGAACTCAGGTCATACCAATATAAAGCTCGATCCAACTAGAATAATCTTCCTCTTTTTCTGAGATCTATTACCTCTTCGTGCTGCTTCAGGACATCTTTATTATCTCATCTTAAAACAAACTATTTATGCTTTTAATTTATGTGTACTTGGAGACAAACTGCTTCAGTTGCTCTTTATGTTGACGTAGTCGATTTGTTATCCGGGCCATTGTATCCAGTTGCTGACAACAATTGGATACAGTTGGCACGGTGGCCCAGTGGTTAGCACTGGTGCCTCACAGCAAGAAGGTCCCGGGTTCGACCCCAAGGCCGTCCCAGGTCCTTTCTGTGTGGAGTTTGCATGTTCTCCCCGTGTCTGCGTGGGTTTCCTCCGGGTGCTCCGGTTTCCTCCCACCATCAAAAAGACATGCATGTTAGGGGTAATACTCCTGTCTGTGCCCCTGAGCAAGGCAATGGAAAGAAGAACTGGAGTTGGTCTCCTGGTCCCCGGGCGCTGCTGCTGCCCACTGCTGCTATACAATAGGATGGGTTAAATACAAAGAACAAATTCACTGTAACAATACAATGACAAAATAAAGTGACTTAGAAATTAAATGCTTAAATTATACGAGCCTATTTATTGTTTTAATTTTGTTTTCTAGTAAATGAACATTCAGATCACCAGATACAGTAAGACTGTGTCTATATTATCAGCAAGCTAGATAACATCAGATGTATGATTCAGATTAGGCTAATTTATGAGAACTGACATAACTACCGTGCATTTACTGTTATAGTTAGCTTAATTCAGTGAGGTGTGTGAAGCCTTTCTGACTTAGTAACCCTTGGCCTATTTTCATCCTTCTCGGTTACATCTCAACAGGGGCCATCTCAATAGCCAAAAAGAATGCGGCAGCAAGTGAAAATTAAATATAAAAACATTTCCCAGAGTGCTAAATAGCCTATAATGAGATGTGAAATTTAGTTGTTAAAATAGTTGTTGATCTGTAAATGTGTACCACTTTAGCCACCAAACAAAAAAAATACAGATGCCACTGCAGCTGGCAGGGGACCTCCACCTGAGGACACCTGCAGAGGAGCTACCATTGAGCTACAACCAGGGGTGGCCACTAATATAGAGGAAATAGGGGGGGTCATCAGACATCATTCCCCAAGGTGCTTGGGAGCAATAAATACAAGGTATTGTCTACTACTTTTCCTCAACAGGTATCAGTATCTCAGTGGTAAAAACTAACAACAGGCCTACGTATATCTTCCAGTGAGTGGAGACACTATATGCCTGCTAGATCCCCCAACTGAAGATGCTCAAGTCTTACCTGACCCACATGTGAGTAGTCCTTATTTTGTAAAAACACTGTGAATCTTGTGCAGTGCTTTCTTCTTTTCCTTTAACAAGTGCAGTGTTCTTCTTTTTGCAGGGAGATGGCCCTGTTTTTTTGGTGTGGGCATGGTTGAAGGCCCTGCTTCTGTTGCTGGTTCTTGGTAGGTTGTCAGCAAGTACAGCATACAGGGATAGCCTCTGTTCCCAAGCAGAGCTCCGTTACACTCCCCTACAGAATAAAAGTGCTGGATGAATGTACGTGACATCATCAAGATTCAAGCAGATGAAGCAAACCTTGGGTAGTAACAACATTCTCTTGAATCAAAGAGGGTTGAATCAGTTCATCTGGATACAACGTTTATTGACAGATACGTTTAATCACTCATCTAAGTGACCTCTTAAGTCTCAGCTGACTGCAGGTATCCCCACCCTTATAAACAATACACTGGCATAATGACCGAAACCAATGACCAGTTTCCTATGCAAGTATGGGCGTGACCATTAACTAGAGTTTCATTGAGTTTCAATAAATAGTTAATGGTCACGCCCATATGAAACCGGTCGTTGGTTTCGGTCATTATGTAAATGTATTGTTTATAAGGGTGGGGATACCTGCAGTCAGTTTAGACTGAAGAGGCAACTAAATGTCACAAGATGAGTGATGAAACGTATCCGTCAATAAATGTTGTATCCAGATGAACTGATTCAGCCTTCTTTGATTTTCTTACCTGGATTACTGACGACATTCTCTTGCTTTGTGCAAACCTCTGTAACAGTGATGATGCTCGAATGATTCTGGAATAATGGACAGAGCCAGGCCAATTTGCTATGATATTCGATATCAGGCAACTTCCATCACAGATCATTGACAGCATAGGGAGTGACCTTCAATGATGTGGCACACTTTGCTTGACAGAGCATTCATTTAAAATTGCTCAGCTTGACCAAGAAGGGTTGACGCTGTGGAGTCTTTCCAAATGTAGAACCCAGTTGCAAATTGTCTGAACATTGCTCACATTGTCTTAATGCAGGCTCAATAATCCAGCAAAGAAAATTCCAGAGAGCTGAATCAGTTCATCTGGACACAACGTTTATTGGAAGACACGTTTCATCGCTCATCTTGCTCACATTCCAGAATAATATTTTGAACTTTGGGTCTGACATTGTGTAAGATTTCATGTTTTGTATAGGCCCTCTGCAGCTGCATGTTATTGCTATTACATATTTGGTTAGGAAAGGAAATACCCAGTTTGTTTTTTTTAATTATTGAGCTGTGCTGATAAGGTAAAGTGATACACTATCTCTGTACAGTACAGTTGCTTCTTTGTGTAAGGCCGACATTGAAATGGACATTTCTGTGAACAACAGAAACAGAATTTAAATCTAAATAAACATTGACATCAAAATAATTTGATCTATTATAACAGATGGCCACATGTCATCAAAATCCAATTAATGCTATTTTGCCTGACAGTGTATGGGCAGCAGCCCCCAGTACATACCTGTACATTTATGCTATCGAAAGATTTCCAACTGACATAGTCTGCCTCCACTCCACAAGTCCAGATGGGGTCTGGATACGCACATGGATAGTCTATTGTGCCTATAATATTGGGGAAACCTGAAGGAGAGGATTGCATTAATACAGAGGCTTGTCAACCTGTAGGCTACTTCGCATATATTTTAACTATCACATACCTGCACTTGAATAAAACGCCTCATTTATTCTTTGTGTTTCAAGATGGCCAGAGGAAGTGATGAAAATATTCAGGTACTGCTTTAGAGCAAGGTATATCCTACTTATTTCTCGGCATACAGTTACCTTCACAAGGCCTTTTGCAGCATCAGCACTGCAAGAGTATCCCACATGCAAAGAAACACAGAGCCATGCAGATAGACTGAAAAGTGGTCAAGGCTTGGCTCCAGTGAATGTGCCTCCTTATGTGTGGTTCCAGCAGACGACATAGGTAAACTATGCTGGGCCTACTGAACCTGTACCTCTCCCACAGATCAGGGAAGCCTAGTGGATAACTCCTGACTCTGAAGACCCTTGGGGCTGGTGGTGTAAATGTGCTGTGTAGAATCTGAGCACCTTCATCCACAGAGTTGTTGAGGAATGGACATGCCATAGTTGGTTGTACCTGGTCTTGAGAGGCACTGTGTATATAGCCTAGGCCTATGTCAATTAACCTACTGGCTTTTGAAGACAGTGAAAGTGGTAAGACATGATTTTCTTAACCTGTTTATTTTTATGCAAAATCATGCTTGTGTGACATTGTGAGAAAAAAGTCTGAACTTGTGTTTCCAAATACAGACATGACAAAAGTGATGCAAGCGTGTTCAAATCCCCGTGTTACCTCCGGATTGGTCGGGTGTTCCTACAGACACAAGTGGCCGTGTTTGCAGGTAGGAAGCCAGGTGCGTAAAAGTGTGCTGGTCGCTGCACTAGCGCCTCCTTTGGTCAGTCAGTCGGGGCACCTGTTTTGGGAGGAGGGGGAACTGGGGGGAATAGCGTGATCCTCCCACGCGCTACGTCCCCCTGGTGAAACTCCTCACTGTCAGGTGAAAAGAAGCAGCTGGCGACTCCACATGTATCAGAGGAGGCATGTGGTAGTCTGCAGCCCTCCCTGGATCGGCAGAGGGGGTGGAGCAGCGACTGGGATGCCTCAAAAGGGTGGGGTAATTGGCCAAGTACAATTGGGGAGAAAAGGGGGGGGGAGTGACGCAAGCGTGAAAAGTCACTCGACAGAACTGTCTTTTGGGATTCTGTTTCCGCTTGTTGGAAATTCTTTGAAACACAATTAAATTAAGCTTGACAGTTAGCCGACTGCGGAGCAGGCTCGTTCAGCGGTATACGTTACCTTGGTTACTGAGCAGGGAATCCTAAAAGCCACAGTAATGAAACGGTACTCTCATTTAAATTAGCGAGACTTATCGAAATAAGCTTGGATTTTCCTTTATCTGCCTTGATGGAATACCCCCCAGGCCTGAAACCAGGTATTGTTTTGGAATGTTTTGGCTCAGGATGTCTTAGTCCACCTCAAATTAGAGATCTAAAAGTTGATAGCTTATGTTATCAAATATAATTCACTCAGAAATAAATCAATCAAGTGACTAACTGAGCACCCAGTCAATTAGCAAAAGAACAAATACACATTCATACACCATGCAGTAAATGAATTTGCTTGAAAGTGGGTCTTGCAGTAACACAATGAACTAAAGCAGAATGTCACGGCCCGTCCGTGTCTCCAGTTGTTTTCCTTGTGTTTCCCTTTCCCCCTGTGTCTCCTGTTTTCCTGTCTGTCTCTGTATGTGTATGTGGTCTGTGGGTGTGCCTTCCTTCCCTTTCACTCCCCGGCTCCCTCCTGATTTGTGGCTCATTCACCTTACCCACCCAGCCTGCACATCTGCCTTGCATCAACTCAACGCTATATCTACTCCAGTTTTCCATCTACTCATCGCCAGATCGTTGTTTCAACCACCGTGGTACTCTCTTGCTCTTGGCTGCTCTGCGATAGCAGCTAGCTCTCCGGCCCAGAGAACCCCATATCCCAGCACCAGGGCACTACACTGGAGACTTGGGGATGTGCCTGTCTTTTTTGATCCAGTGTACCCTAGTGCTCAAGTAACAACCCTCTACCTACATACCTCTACCTCTACCTAAATATCTTATATAATGGGGTTACATGAGTGGAATGCCTAGGCGTCAGCTGTGTGGGATAACCAATCACCTGTTGGCTCCTCTTACCTTACCTTTGTCTCTGAAATGAGATGTTTTTGACCACCATGTTAACAGTAGGGATGCTACCAAACGCCTGCTGTTTCTGCATCAGGGTTCCTGCAGAGTAGCTGAATATTCAATTGAGATTTGGACCATAGCTACAGGTTCACGTTGGAATGATGCTTCACTTCAGTGGGTGTTTCTCAACGGGCTATGTGATTCAGTCAAAGATGGGTTAGCAGCTAAGGATGACTCAGTCAACTTGGATGCTTTAATCTGCCTGGACATTAAGTTGGATAATCATCTTTGTGAGCCCGGGAGAGAGAAAGCCAGCAGTCTTCCATCTTTGCTCCTCTCTCCCTCATTCCCTCCACCTTGCCAGACCTAGCCCTGGTCCTTTCCCAAGCCTCTGTAGGCTTCCTGGGAACTGGGTAGATCCTGCCTCTCACCAGCTGAACACCTCCAGAGGATGAAAGCGGATTTATGCATTTACTGCAGGCAAGTCGGCCATTTCCTAGCCTCCTGGCCCCTTTGGTCAAAAGAGGAGGCTCACCAGTAAGAGTAGGAATTCTGGTAAGCCAAACTGCCTCCCCTCCAGTTCCCCGGTCCAGAATGCAGCTCAATGCAACAAGTATGTGGAACCAACAGTCTCTTCCATTGTGTGCCTTGGTAGACTCCGGAGCTGATGAAAACTTCCTTGATGACAACTTTGTTTGCCAAGCCAGCATATCCATTCACCCACTTGAAGTTCCCTTTGATGCCTACCACCTCAATGTAAAGTTCCTCACTCAAGTAACTCACATTACTAAGTCCCTGCACTTCCATCCAGCTCCACATCATCTCCTCCCCTCGTACCCCCTTGGTCCTTGGTCAACCCTGGTTAAACCGACATAATCCCTACATCGATTGGTCCACCAATAAAGTTCAGAGCAGGAGCCCTTTTTGTTATTAATCTTGCCTGAAATCTGCCCTAGCCCCAGCAGAGGCTGCTGCTCCTTCATCAGACACTGAAGCCCCATACCTGCCTACTATTCCCTCTGTTTAGCATGATCTGGGAGAAGATTTTAATAAGCAACGAGCTCTCTCTTTGCCCCCACATCGCCCTTATGAATATGCCATTGATCTGCTCCCAGGAGCTCCCTTGCCTTCCAGCTGCCTGTTCAGTCTGTCTTGCCCTGAGAGAGAGGCAAAGGAGACTTGCATCCATGACTCCCTAGCTGCAGGTATAACCTGATCTCACAGAAATACGTGAAATGACCACGACCTCTTGACACGCATTATGTGGTGGTGGCATGTAATGTGTTAAAATTATGTGCCACCACCATGGAAACAATGTCAATGGAAAGTCAATTAGGATCCTTTGTCGTGCTGGACACATGACTTCCCTGATTCAACAACATCATGCAGTGAGCGGTGTTTAATATTTTCTAGTTAACAAATGTTTATTTTGTTATTTTTATTGCCATTTGACTGAATTTATTATAGTGCCTTATATACAAGTTTTTGTTCTCTAAAAACCCTAACCCTAACCCCAACTTCGTTACATCAAAATGAGTTATAACACACGCAATTCAGTGTTTTTAGAGAACACAAAATCGTGACTAAGGCACTATAATAAATTCAGTCAAATGACAATAAAAATTAAAATAAAGTAAAATTTTGTTAACTAGAAAATAGTAAACATCGCTCATTGCATGATGTTGCTGAATCAGGGAATTCGTGTGTCCAGCATGGCCATGGTGCCGGCACGTACTTTTAACACATGACGTGCCACCACCAAGTAATGCAAGTGTGAAGAGGTCATGGTCATTTCACGTATTTCTGTGAGATCATGTTGTGCAGGTATCATAAGGCCATCATCCTCCCCTGTTGGTGCATGTTTTTTCTTTGTTGCCAAGAAAGACCATTCGTTGTGCACCTGCATTGACTACTGTGGTTTAAAAAACATAATAGTTAAAAACAAACATCCTCTTCTGCTGATTAATTCTGCTTTTGAATCCCTCCCAGGAGCCACCATCTTCCCCAAATTTAACCTCTTAAACGCCTACCACCTGGTCTGAATCAAGGAAGGAGATGAATGGAAAACTACTTTTAATACCCCTCTTGGCAAATTTGAGTATTTAGTCATGCCCTTGGATTAACCAACACCCCCGCTGTCTTCCAGGCTCTTGTCAGTGACGTCCTTCATGATTTTCTGAACCGGTCAGTTTTTGTTTCTCTCAGTGATATCTTTATCTTCTCCCACAACATGGAGGAACACATCCAGCATGTGAGGTGAATTCTCCAAAGACTACTGGAGAACAAACTGTTAATGCTGAAAAATGTGAATTCCATGTAAACTCTGTTGGGTTTTAAGGATACATCATTGAGAGTGGGCAGGTGAAGGTCAATCCAGGAAAGATTCCGGCAGTGTGGCTCATTCCCACATACCTGAAACTACCCCAGCAGTTTCTGGGCTTCGCTAACTTTTATAGAAGGTTCATCAGACACAGCTGTGTGGCTGCACCTCTTTCCCAGCTCACCTCTTCTGCTACCCCCTTATCCTGGACCCTTGAGGCAAATGCTGTCTTCACCAAGCTAAAGAGAATCTTTACTTCAGCACCTGTTCTCGTCCAACCGGACCCCTCACATCAGTTCATTGTGGAGGTTGATGCCTCAGATAGAGGGGGTTGGAGTTGTTCTTTCCCAGTGCACAGCTTCTGACCAGAAACTGTACCCCTGTGCATTCTTCTCCCATTAATTGTCTCCTGCTAAGTGAAACTATGATGTTAGCAACAGAACTGCTTTGCAGTCAAGCTCACCTTGGAATAATGGAGACACTGGCTGGAGGGAGCAGAACACCCATTTATCATTTGGATGGATCACAAGAACCTGGCCTACATCCAGAACACCAAACCACTTAATTCCCATCAAGCCAGTTGGGCGCTGTTCTTTGGATGATTTCATTCACACTTACCAACCCTGTTCCAGAAACATCGAGCCAGACGCCCTCTCCTGACAGTTTGTCCTCAAAAACAATCCATCCAAACCAGATACCATCCTTCCCTCGTTGTGCGTTTTGGTGGCCACAGTGACCTGGGAAATTGGGAACCTCATCAAGGAGGCCGAAAAACTCAATCGGACCCAGAAAATGGCTCTGATAATTGTTTTTTTTGTGTGACAGGGATTGTTATGTGTGTGTGTGTGTGTGTGTGTGTGTATACACACTTCTCCTGGATCGCCACCTTGCCATGGTAGAGAAGCTTGCATGTACTAATAATCCCAAGAGTTATGCCATCCGGGGCTTGGCTCCTAGTAGGGTCGTCCAAGGTGGATAGGTCAAGGGGGAGGTTCCAAACAAAGCACGATCCAACAAAGACATCAACGGCGGAACTGGCAGAAGATGTCTTCATGAAGGTCACAATGCCAGTGAAGGCAGATGAAGGCAGCAACAGAGGGTGGTCCCCATTCGTCTTTATCCTCCAGGCCATTGGACTCTGACCACCCCCTGCCAAGGACCATGTGGTGGGTGCAGTTGCATCATCCACTCCATGTAAAAAGTTGTCATGTGCAGGCGTCCTCCCACAAGGAGCTATGCCCACCTGAAGACCCACAAGAACCTAGAAGGAAGACAGTCATACTCAACCACGAGTGACCGCTGATGATGATGATGATGATGATGATCATGATCATGATACATATAAATAAATATCTAGGGTTAGTGAGTGTCAAGACCACTATCCAGGATGGAACAAGGAACATCCATATGTACATCAGAGAGCCCCCCCCCCAGGATGAACTGGTGAGTGAGTACCTCAGGCAGTAGAAGACAGAGTACAGGGGAAGAAGAAGAGGTGCTATCATGGAAGAACAAGCCCCTCCATGGGATGTAAAATTGACAGATAGAAGACGTAGCTGATACTGAGAAATCCTACCAGTGGCTAGAAAAGGCTGGACTGAAGGACAGCACAGAAGTTCTGATCATAGCAGCACAAGAACAGGCGCTCAGGACCAGGTCGGTTGAGACAGGGGTCTACCACACCAGACAAGACCCAAGATGCAGGCTGTGCAAAGACACCCCTAAGACAGTCCCGCACTTTGTAGCAGAGTGTAAAATGCTAGCTGGGAAAGGGTAAACTGAAGGGCATAACCAAGTGGCTGGGATAGGGTACAGGAGTATCTGTACTGAATACAGATTGGAAGTCCCCAAGTCCAAATGGGAGACACCGCCAAAGGTGGTTGAGAATGCCAGAGCTAAGATCCTGTGAGACTTCAAGTTCCAGACTGACAAGCAGGTGCTGGCTAACCAACTAGACATTGTGGTGGTCGACAAGGAACAGAAGACAGCAGTAGTGATCGATGTCGCAATCCTGAGCGACGGCAACATCAGGAAGAAAGCATGAGAAGCTGGAGAAATACCAAGGGCCGAGAGATGAATTAGATCAGAATCAGAATCATGTTTATTGGCCATGTAGGTTTGCACTACATGGAATTTGACTCTGGTTTTGGGGCTTTCTCAGTGTACTTAACATAGAATAACAACACTACAACACAACAATCTTCAGATATATACACAAGGATTGACTTATACAGGTGAAATAAGAGGGGATAAAGAGCAATGGCGCAGAGAATATATCAGAGATGCTGAAATAGATGATAGCAGGTTACTTACATACATGCCTGAGGTAGATGGACATGACAGAGTGTACCAGTATATGTACAATGTACAGTACAGAAAAAACAAAATGGTTGGATTTATTTGACAGTGTTAAGTGTTCATCTGAATGTCAGCCCGTGGAAAGAAACTGTTTGTATATCTGGGTGTTTTGGGGTACAGTGCTCTGTAGCGCCTACCAGGGGGAGGAGTTGGAACAGGTTGTGACCAGTGTGTGATGGGTCTGCAGTGATGTTGCCTGCCCATTTCATGAGTCTGGAGGTGTATAAGTCCTGCAGGGAGGGCAGGTTGGCACCAATGATTTTCTCTACCGACCTGACTGTCTGTTGCAGTCAGTCCCTGCCCTGTTTGGTGGCCGAGCCAAACCAGACAACGTTGGATGTGCAGAGGACAGACTGTATTATTGCAGTGTAGAACTGAGTCAATAGAATCGTATGTGGAAGGTCAAATCCACAGTAGTCCCCCCAGTGGTAATAGGAGCACTGGGGGCTGTGACCCCAAAACTGGGAGAGGGGCTCCAGCAGATTCCAGGAACAACATCTGAGGTCTCTGTCCAGAAGAGTGCAGTCTTAAGAACAGCTAAGATACTGCACAGAACCCTCAAACTCCCATGCCTGGTAGAGGACCTGAGCTTGAAGAAGACACACACCACCCAAAAAAGGGGGTGAGAGGGATATATGTATATAGTTGTTTGCACTTTATTCAATATGTGTTCACATTGTCGGTATAAATATACATAGAGCTATATCTCTTACACATAACCCCCCCCCTTAACACGTGTGTTTCACCTTTTAGCTGTAATATGCTCCGATTCTTCTTTCCCCATAATCACTTTGCCTCAGAGTTAAAGAATGTTCTAATTACAGCCATTTTAAAGGACCGGGTGACGTCTTTTGATGTAATATTACCGTCTATCCCAATTAGCCCTGCACTTGTCAACCTCATTCAGCAGTGGTAGCTACTACCCTGACAGTTTGAGCCAGGCATTCACTGCTGGTACCTTAAGTCTCTAAGGCGCACAACCCCCCCCCCCCCACACACACACACACACACACCTCCCCATCTGAGTAACAACACCCTCACTTTCTCTCTTGCGTGTTGTTAAACTATGGATAGATATAGGGTTGTAAATACTGTATTTTATAAAAAGCCAGCATCATGTGTTAATGCGTGTTCTCATCATGATGATGCATTGCTCCTTTCATATAGATGTAGGAAGAGGGGAATATGGCAGATTCAAACATTCTTCTTTTTTTTTTAATTCTATTTGTTTCATTTTGTTATTATGAAGAGGCGCCCTTCATCAATACAACACTAAGTGACGTGAATAGCTTACAGTTTAATGCTTAAACTCTTCAGTATTTGTTATACTCTCTCATATATATATATATGTGTGTGTGTGTGTGTGTGTGTGTGTGTGTGTGTGTGTGTGTGTGTGGGATAAAAAGAAAACACAGATTGAGATATAAAAATACAACAAGCGTGAGAGCCAACCTCAGCAGAATTTTTTTTCTTTTTCTAAAAACCCACAACTGATATGTATATGTATCACGGAGACTAAATGAAAGCAGAGCTGCTTCTATCTGGTGTTCCCACACCTCTACAAAGCAGTGGTAGGTGGTAGCCAACAGTGGCCCTCAAACAGAGTGAAGGAACCGGTTTTACTTAACCCCTGAACTCTCCTTTATGGCTTTTTCCACCAAGAAGACTATAAAAGTTGATTGATTCTTTTTTCCCCCCTTTTCGCAGACTCAACACCTCCAACCATTTTTTTTAAATTTTTTTTTTGGTCTTTATTGGACATTTTGTTCTTTCACCTATCAACATTTAAGTATTCTTCACTCACTGACACTCCATATGTAAGGAGCTTAACCATTTGTTATGACTCGAGCAAAGCTTGAGTCAGTGGCTGGTTAACAATGGCTGCTGTATTATATCACAGTTGGGTAGGTTAGAGTTAGGGATTACCCCGTATGGAGCCTTAATTAATGAGATCTTGCCCCCTTCCCTTGGAGGTTGGTTTTGACGTGGGTCAAGGGTTCCATCTAGTGACCAAAAGGAGTAGCATGTTGAATTTCGTCAGTTGTGTGTTAGTGATTACATTGGAGAACATATTTCAATTGAAAGATGACCCATATCCTCATAGGATACTCAGTTATCAATACTTACTAAGTACGTTTTTTTGTTTTGTTTTTTGGGGGGAGGAGTTTGTTTTTTGGGGGTTCCCCCCCACAAAGTATTGAGATGGCCAGAAGGAGTTACATTGTGTCTTTGTAGATTTAGAGAAAGCATATGACAGGGTCCCGAGAGAGGAGGTGTGGTATTGTATGAGGAAGTCAGGCGTTGCAGGGAAGTATGTAGGAGTGGTGCAGGTTATGTATGAGGGAAGTGTTACAGGGGTGAGGTGTGCGGTTGGAGTGACAGATGGGTTCAAGGTGGAGGTGGGATTACATCAAGGATCGGCTCTGAGCCCTTTCTTGTTTGCAATGGTGATGGACAGGTTGACGGACGAGATCAGGCAGGAGTCTCCGTGGACTATGATGTTTGTGGAGGACATTGTGATCTGTAGTGAGAGTAGGGTGCATGTTGAGGAGAACCTGGAGAACAGTGATGTGCAGTCAGGGAAGGCAGTGGCTCACCCAGGCTAATAAGAAAAAAAAGCAATATGTCAGTTACCCAAAAATATTTATTTATTTAACTTTAATTTGTTAAGATTGTTGTGAAAAATTATAATAAAAAATTATGTAAAACTTGTTGTTTTATCAAAAAAAGGCATGCCCTATTCGGGATGGCTTGCTCCCAAAGCTAGTATTTATGAATTCAGGCTGCTTAGGCAGAGTGTGCTTGTGCCTCTCTCTGGCACAAAGAAATATAGTTCACTGCCTACCCAGCCATGGACCTCACTGCACGTTACTAGTGGAGAGGTTGAGGTATGCAATGGAGAGAAGAGGAATGAAAGTCAGTAGGAGCAAGACCGAATACATATGCGTGAATGAGGGGGAGGACAGTGGAATGGTGAGGATGCAAGGAGTAGAGGTGACGAAGGCATATAAATTTAAATACTTGGGGTCAACTGTCCAAAGTAACGGGGAGTGCAGAAGAGAGGTGAAGAAGAAAGTGCAGGCAGGGTGGAGAAGAGTGTCAGGAGTGATTTGTAACAGAAGGGCACCGACAAGACTAAAAGAGAAGGTTTACAAAATGGTTGTGAGACCAGCTATGTTATATGGTTTGGAGACAGTGGCACTGATGAAAAGACAGGAGGTGGAGCTGGAGGTGGCAGAGTTGAAGATGATAAGCTTTGCATTGGGAGTGACGAAGAAGGACAGGATTAGGAACGATTAGAGGGACAGCTCAGGTTGGACGGTTTGGAGACGAAGCAAGAGAGGCAAGACTGAGATGGTTTGGACATGTGTGGAGGAGAGATGCTGGGTATATTGGGAGAAGGATGCTGAATATGGAGCTGCCAGGGAAGAGGAAAAGAGGAAGGCCAAAGAGGAGGTTTATGGATGTGGTGAGGGAGGACATGCAGGTGGCTGCTGTGACAGAGGAAGATGCAGAGGCCAGGAAGAAATGAAAACTGATGATCCGCTGTGGCGACCCCTAACGGGAGCAGGAGAAAGTAGTAGTAGTAGAGCAGTTCTTGAGAATATAGGTGACCCGTTCCTCTTTAGTGTAAGCGTTTTGCGCCCGGAATTTCAACTTATAATCATCTTCTTTTCTTTTCTTTTTTATTTCCCCCCTGAAACGCTTTGCTACACTCTGCAACATTATTATAAGGAAATATCAAAATGTCACTGTTTTACTGAAAATATCCCAATATTAGAAAAAATATACGCTTTTATTAAGCCAATAGAAACAATGTAAACGAAAGCAAAAGACGACTTACGTAAATACGAAGCACATGTGAACATAATATTGAACATAGAGGTATATAGGACTCAAACGTACGCATAGTTTTATTAATAGCCTACAGTAAAGGTTTTCTTTGCTTTGTGTTTTTCCACGCTCGTTTTGCTCGCATCGAACTACACGTGAGGGATGTGACGTAGGCGATAGCGGACCAATCCGCTGGCGGATTTCTGAAACAGGAAGTTGTAACGCGTCTTTCCTTAGGAGCAGAGCGCTTGTTTTTCACCCATTAAAAACACTGCGAACATTACGCATCTGAATTGGAGTGGTTTTTTTTTTTTGGTAACCGAATTTTCAAAATGAAACACAACTCAAACGTCCCCGCGTTTCTTACGAAGCTCTGGACACTCGTCGAGGATGCGGATACGAATGAATTTATTTGCTGGAGTCAGGTAATGCAGGAAAGACTGTACGTCAGTGAGAAAAGCGAACGTAAAACCACCAACTAGCCTGGATGTTTAGCTTGAAGTTAGCAGTATGAGCACGTTAACGCACAACACGGGGGTAAAAATAGCAATTAGCCATCGGCGTTGCCACTTAATCAGATATGCATGCTACCCGTTACACGCAGTGCCTATTAGCAGGCGTTAGCTAAAGCTAAGCATTGGGTAGTTAGCCTTTGTAAAGCTCATCGTTTAGTTACCCGTTTGTTGGCTAGCAGTTTATCCCCTTAAAAATAACCGTCAGGTATTTTATCATCGGTAACCGTTGTAACTAAATGTGTAAAAGGAAATCATTTACGATGTTATATGTGGTCAGACAAATGAAAACGTCAATCATAGCAATGTAATGTGCCAAGTGCCTTTTCAGCTCTCCAACCCGGTCAAAAACAAGGAGGAACATATCACTGTCCTTATGTACATTAGTTTCAGCTCTCTTTATAACAACTGGTTTTCATGAATACTTGATTGGATTAAAGACTGATTATAAACTATTAAGAACTGACAGAGTTACAGTTAATGGGTTACAATTACCTCGTCAGAGGATCTAGACACTTTTTTGAGATTTAATGCAGTTGTGGAATGTCTACTGTTGTGTGCTCAGATACTGGGTGTATTAAAATTAACACAGTAGTTGTAATTCACCATACCTTACCTGAAATGTACCTTTTTTATGCTGATTGGTTTCCAGGAGGGCAACAGTTTCCTGGTGCTGGATGAGCAGCGCTTTGCAAAGGAGATCCTCCCCAAGTTCTTCAAACACAATAACATGGCCAGCTTCATCAGGCAGCTTAATATGTGTATGTACATATTGCAGTCGGCCATTTTTCTGTCTGTTACTCCCCCTAGGTGACAGGCATGGGCCTAAGTCCATGAATACTGAGATGGTATCCAGCGCTTTACCTGTGCCTCCATCCATAGGGTTAGTGGCTGTGTTGGGAAGGGCCTCCGATGTCAAATTCTGCCAAATCATTATGCGTACTGATAAGAGCAGGAATGACATAGCAGAGCGGTCAAGGCCCGGGTTAACAACAACCGCCATTGGTGTTGTGCCCTCACAGGATACTAATGGAAACTGTGCCTGTTGAGGAACGTAGGAAAAGACGGAGGAGAGGAGGGGTACAAGCAAGACAGAAAAGAGAGAAGAGACAACTGAAGAAGAAAGACTTTAGAATGGCCACACTTTTAATGTTGGGACAATGACAAGCAGAGGGAGAGAAATAGCAGACATGATGAACAGTAGAATAATACAAGTGATGTGTGTTCAGGAGACAAAGTGGAGAGGAAGCAAGGCAAGAGATGGGACAGACAGTAAACAGAATAGTGTGGGAATAATCCTAGCCAGAGAGCTACAACAGAAAGTCATATAAGTAAAAAGGGAATCACCTCACCTCGGTCGTCCGTCAGGACGCCCCCATAGGGTTTCGGTTGTGCATGTTTGTTTAAAGCATGAGGCGCTACTCGACATGCAGTTGTATGGTTCTCCGCTAACTGGAGATTTTGTGCCTTTCCATTGTCAAGGTGCATTGATCTTATGCAAAGCCACGATGTCCCCTGGTCCATAACATCAGTCTATCCATCAATCCACCTTGGACTACTGCTACCCATAGGAATAGCAGGATTTATTATCAAGGTTTACTCCTCTAGATCCGCCGTGTTTTGCTCTGTTGTCTCCTGACAACATTAACAGAATTACCGTGAGGAGATTGTGGTTTTTCAGCACGCACGGACGGTCATTCATCATGGAGAGGCTATATTTTGCGCTTCACATGATGCTGGGGTGTATGGAGACCAGTCTAGGACACCACGAAAGGCCATCTAGGAAAGGTACTACTCCTATACTTGACCCCTAACTCCAAAAGGTGTTCGGATTCTAATTCCCAAAAGGGAGTCAGATAGGTTGGTTTAGATGAGGTTGGATTTGTATGGACATCTGGCAAATATAAGTTTATATGTACCACAGGTAGGTTGTGATGAGGAATAAAGGGTTAATATCTGGAGACAACTGGACAATATAATGGCAGGTGTGCCAGCGGATGAAGAGTTTTTATTGGATCAGACTTGAATGGACACGTGGGAGAAGGAAATGGTGGTGATGAGGTTGTTATGGGAAAATTCAGGTTTGGAATGAGAAATGCAGGTGGGGAGTCGATGGTTGATTTTGCTACAAGGAATGATATATATTACAATGTTACAATTTCATTTAGCAGACGCTTTTATCCAAAGCTACGTACATCTGAGAGTTAATACAACACAAGCAAGGATCTAACCAGGAGACAACAATGCAAGTAAGTACCAAAAAACTAGGTTCAAGTCTGATAAGACAGAGCTGATTTGACAGCTGACGATTGCTTATGGCACGAAACAGGCTTGTGCTGTCTCAAAGAATTTATTTGACTCCCTGGATTATATAACAATATATATGATTAATTGTATTATATATATATATATATATAATAGATATAGTTAATACATATTTCAAAAAGAGGAAAAATCAGACAGCAACCTACAAGAATGAAGGCAGAACTATTCAGATAAACTACATTTTATGCAGAAAGTGGCGCTTGAGGTAAGCTGTGAATTGCAAAGTAATACCAATTAAGTGTGTAACAAAACAACATAGATCACTGATATGCTGAATTAAAGACAAGAGCAAACTCAGAAAAGTACAAAGTCCAGCAGCATGAAACAAGATCCAATGGTGGAAGCTGAAAGACTAACCTTGTAGAGAAAGCTTTAGGATGAAGGTAAGAGAGCTTTTGGGAGACACATTGGCCACTGGATTGGGATAGAACAGCAGAAGGACTAAGGGAAGCAGGCAGGTGAGTGCTAGGAAAATCTCAAGTGGGTAAAAAGAAGTGACAGGGAAGTTGGTGGTGGGGAGAAGAAGTGCAGCACTGCATAAAGAAGAAAAAGTTGACCAAAATGAAGCTGGACAGAAATGAGAATGAGCTAAGAAAGAAACTAGGAGAGCGGTAGCGATAGCAAAGACAAGAGCATACGAGGACCTGTATAAAAGACTAGATGTCTTTAAGCATGCTCAATATTCCGGGTAAGAATATCAAAGAAAGTTGAATCAATTCATCTGGACACAACGTTTATATAGAGAAATGTTTCATCACTCATCTTAGTGACAAGCGAGTTTGAGTTAAAGATAGGACTGCATCAAGGATCGGCATTGAGCCCTTTCCTGTTTGTGATACTGATGGACAGCCTCACAGAACATCTTAAGAAAGAGCCACCATTGAGCATGATGTTTGCTGATGACATTGTGCTAGCAATGGAAAAGTTGGAGCGAGATCTTGAAGATTGGAGAGAAGCGCTAGAGATTAGAGGACTAAAGATCAGCAGAACAAAGACTAAGTATATGTGTATAAATAAGCAAGTAGAAAGTCCAGGGTTGGCCTTGGGAGGAGAAAATGCTTCAGAAGTTAACAAATCAAGTACTTAGGATCGACAATAGACAGAAGGCAGTGGTAAGAAGGAAGTCGAGAAAAGGACACAATTTGGGTGAAATTCATGGAGAATGGTAGCTGGAGTACTTGGTGACAAAAGAATGCCTAGTTAGGCCTGCCATGTTCTGTGGTATGGAAGCAGTGACAACAACAGAGAGGCTAGAGTCTGCATTACAGGTAGCAGAGATAAACATGCTGCGTTGGTCTTTGGGAGTGACTAAAAAAGATCAGAAGAGAAATGAAGAAGTGAGAGCTTCGTTCACGATCAGAGGAATGGATGAGAAGTTGAGACCAGACTGAGATGGTTTGGACATGTACAGAGAGGGGGCATAGACTATATAGGAAAGAAGGTATTGGGTCTGAAAATACCCAGCAAAAGGAAAAGAAGACGATCAAGGAAAAGACGGAGACCAGATAGAGGAGGACATGAGGGTTGGACTGCGGGAGAGGGATGCGTCAGACAGAAAGCTATGGAGGGCAAAAATCCGCTGTGGTAACCCCATGCTTGCATCTCAGATCAAGTGTACGGATTATACTCTAGGTTTAGCATCTAACAAGAGTGTTCCTGAGCTGGCTAGTGGGTGGAGATGCATTATTTTTTTTGGCACAGTCGGGTGTGAACACATGAATGTATTTGAGAGTATCTTAATGTCTTGTTGTTTTGTGTGATTATTTGTACCCCTGTTGAAATATTATGTGTATGTGTGTGTGTTTTTGCAGATGGGTTCCGTAAAGTGATGCACATTGACACGGGTATTGTTAAGCAAGAGAGAGATGGACCGGTGGAGTTCCAACACCCCTACTTCAAACACGGACAGGATGACTTGCTGGAACACATAAAGAGAAAGGTCAGAATCCAGATTTGTCTCAGTCATCAGAAGTTTGTGTGCCTGATAAATGTCACTCCAGCTTTCCAGGAGGACAAGAGATTGTGCCTCTGTGTTTTTGTGCTTCAGTTTAAAGGGCCTGGTGAGTTCAAGCACAGACGTATAAAAAGCAAATATGGTCTCTTTCAGATGAAAAATCCTGGAATTTTCCTAGATTTCAAAGCCTAGAATGGTTGATAAGCCCCCTTTTCAGACCACCAAGTCGAGTTGAAGCGTTTCCTTGCAAACCCACTTTCTAAATACACCAGTTTAGTTATGTACGGGATTTTACCTCTACTCATTGCAGCCTCTCATCTGCCTTATTTTTTCAAAAATCCCGGTCTCGGTGGTCAAAAAAATCCGGGGCGGTTCCCTCGGTCCCGCAGTAAGTCCTCGACCAACTCCGAACACCTGGGAGCCCATACAGAACGCCGGGAATAGCCTGGATAAAAGAACACCGCGATGTACCCTGGCCAAAGTCAACACTATAATATGTTGACAATGGATTATGAAAAAGATTCCAGTAATAGCTGGCTCCGGCATCCGGCATCAGACCCCTGGAGCTTGTTCAGAAAGCTGCAGCTCGTCTGGTGTTCAACCGCCCAAAGGTCTCCCACACAACTCCCCTTCTCATGTCCCTACACTGGCTCCTAGTAGCTGCTCGCATACATTTTAAGACTCTGGTGCTAGCCTACAGGGCAGTGAAAGGAACAGCTCCTTCCCATCTCCAGGCCATGGTCAAGCCCTACACCCCCGCCCGACCACCTCGCTCTGCTGCCTCGGGACACTTGGTTGCCCCATCGCTCAGAGGCCCCTGCTGCCGATCGATCCGGTCACGGCTCTTTTCTGTCCTGGCCCCACAGTGGTGGAATGAACTCCTCACTGATGACAGCAGCGGTGGAATGAACTCCTCACTGATGTCAGGGCAGCGGAGTCACTGCCCGTCTTTCGGCACAGGTTGAAAACTCACCTCTTCAAGAACTACTACCCTGTTACTTGTTCTTAGCACTTATTGTATTCACTCATTTAAAAAAAAAAATCTCTTTATTGCACTTTTACTTTAACACTGGTTTTGCTCTTAGATGCTTATTTAGATGCCCTTATGACCTCTGATGACTAGTAGTTCTCGTGATTTCCTGCGTTAAATGCACTTATTGTAAGTCGCTTTGGATAAAAGCGTCGGCTAAATTACTGTAATGTAAAATATTTAACTTGCCCTACAAGAAGATGATTCGTCCACAATGTTATTTTGGGTGTGTTTCAGAATTAATTGAAGGGGGGTTTCTCATTCTTTGATTGTGACCAGTAAGCTTTTCGCTCAATTACAGTCGCACCTGGCAGCCCGGAGTCCAGGCAAGTCGGTGTTAATTTTGATCTTCGAATGTATCACTTCACCGCATACTGTCACCCCTTCTGCCTTGCATGGGATGATATTGAAGATGAATTACTCCAAAATACGTCACTTATTTTCTCAGGGAGTGCTCTAATTTCTTCCTTAGTGGTTTGGTGTTTTCTGCTATTTCCTAGATGGGTCTGAAAAGCTTGATGGGTGTAACAACATTAAGGGGGATTGGACTTTGCAAAAGGTCAAATAGACTGTTAATCAGCAGCTCAGTTATTACTTTTCATCATGACCCTCAACTGCAAAGTGTTATTATGAACAGGTGTACTAATGAGATACTGTTTCTTTTGCACCTTGCAGGTTTCAAACGCTCGTCCTGAGGACAGTAAGATCAGACAGGAGGATTTGACCAAGATCCTAGCTACTGTCCAGAACATCCATGGCAAGCAGGAGACTGTGGATGCCAGACTGGCCACACTTAAAAGGTAGACATAAAACCTCATTTTGTTTATTCCAGCTCCCTCAAGAACAAGGGGCTTCCTAAAGAAATGTTAGAAAAACAAAGGTGTATTAAAAATTTACACCAAAACATTGGCACAAAATCAAACAAAATGGTCTTAAAAGGGCAGTCCTCTCATTTGCTCAAATTAAAGAACAAATAGTCGAGGACTGAACTGAGGCTAACTTTTGAGGGTTCTGACCTGTGAAGCTCGGTAAAAGTGCAACTTTCAATCAACATCATTGCTCCCTTCTGGTTCTTGTGGTTTGCGCCTTGGTCAACGCACTTTAACACTCAGGGTCCACGATTTCTTTTTGCCATATTTATTCAGACACCATTGAGCCATGTTTTTTCCCTTTCCACAAACGCGTGAATTGCTCTTACCAGATGATGGAGCCTGACTGAGGGGCAGACATCAAGAAAAAGGGAAAATATACTGTATTTCAGCAGTCAAAAAACCATGTGGCTACAAAACCAAAAGAGCACCACTTAACTGCCAGCTCTGCCCTTATATGCCAGCTGATACCACCTACAATTAGCTACCACCTTAATCAGCTGGCTGATTGTCAAAGGGAGTGTCAGCCTCAATCAGCTAATTGTCAAAGTGGCTGTCAAACGGGGAGTGTCCAGCCTATACTTCACAACAGCAATTAACCACAACCCAATGAGTCTGTGAGTCAATCAATCAGTCAATCAAGCTGCATTTTATATAGCCTTTTCTAGCTGCAACAGCCACTCAAAGCGCTTTACATTTCTGGTCAAATCTGAATTCCAATATTTCGGGGTTTTTTTTTTTTTTTTTTTTTTTTTTTTTACATGATACATCAAATTATCAAAATCATAAATTTGGCTCCAACACTCACATTTAACTGCTTTGCTTCAGAAAACTAATTTGCCTATTGTCGTGACACATGTACTACTGACCATAAGTGTGCTAACACAGGCTTGAATAGAAACCGTGAGTCCAAATAAAACATAGGCTCCATAAAGTCACAAGGGTAATGGAAAAAGGTTAGCCTGCGCAATTTTGTTTATGAAGATCAGTGTGTTCACATGTTCAAGGATAAGTCTTGAATGTTGTCTGTGTGCCGTCAGCTCTTCAAAGAAAACCTTGTCAGTAGCAATATTGACTTTCTTTTTAAATTTGAAAGGTTGATCAACATGATTACACAAACGTCAAACATTGGACAGTCCCTATATAAATGTGATGATGATGATGATGATGATTCTTGGGCATATCTAGTTCATACTAAAAATATAATGGCACTTTAAGCTAACCGGTTTGGTGTGTGATCGCCAAGCGCTGCATTTAACCTTATGAAAGGAAAGCTGGAATTCATCTTAACGCAGCAGCGTAAACTAATCAAAAATCATCAGGATTGAACAGCGCTTTCATCCTAATTTCTAGATATATATTTTTGGCATTTTTAGCCTTTATTTGATGGGAAAGTAGAGATATAGGCAGGATTCTGTGATCATGGCATTCATGACTGCTTCATTTTAGTAGTCATCAACTACTCCCAAAAAGTAGTCGATAATCGCGGGATATATATCATATTTTTTCACCCAATAACAATGGTCAATTCTTGTCAAAAAGGTCTCAAATACAACCAGTAAAGGGTTAACTAATGTAGGCAGGATCAACCTGGGGGTAGATGAAATAGTTCTCAATTGGCTGGAGGAGGCTGTTTACAAATGAGCTGCAACCTGATTGGACTAAACCACCATTAAGCCTGTCTGAGCTGGAGGTACTGTTGGACTGCAGTAATCATGCTGTTTTCTTGGTTTCTTGGCTTTCAGCCAGATGCGTCTGGTTGTCGTGACAGCAGCTGTTGAAAAGTCTAAAAGCCTTAAATTATCCCCTTTTTGGGGGGAGGGGGAGATTTTTTCCCCCAATTGTGTCTGGCCAATTACCCCACTCTTTTGAGCCGTCCCAGTCACTGCTCCAGCCCCTCTGCCAATCCGGGGAGGGCTGCAGACTACCACATGCTTCCTCCGATACATGTGGAGTCACCAGCTGCTTCTTTTCACTTGACAGTGAAGAGTTTCACCAGGGGCACGTAGCGCGTGGGAGGATCACGCTATTCCCCCCAGTCCCCACCCCCCCGAACAAGCACCCCCAACTGACCAGAGGAGGCGCTAGTGCAGCGATAAGGACACATACCCACATCCGGCTCCCCGCCCACAGACACGGCCAATTGTGTATGTAGCCTGACCAAGCCAGCAGTAACACGTGGATTTGAATGGCGATCCCCATGTTGGTAATCAACGGGATAGACCGCCATGCTACCCAGACGCCCCAGGCCTTAAATTTTATCTTAAATTGAATGTTCAATACAGTATATACTGATCAGCCAAAATATTAAAACTACTGACAGGTAAGTGAATAACATTATCTCGTTATAATGCCACCTGTCAAGGGGTGGGATATATTTGGTATCAGTCAGTTCTGAAAGTTGATGTGTTGGAAGCAGGAAAAATTGGCAAGCGTAAGGATCTGAGTGACTTTGACAAGGGCCAAAATGTGATGGCTAGACCAGCGTTTCTCAAACCTCTCCTGGAGGACCACTTGTCCTGCATATTTTAGATCTCTCCCTGCTCCAACACAGCTGATTTAAATGATCAGTTTTGTTATTAGGCAGCTTCGGGAGCGCATAACGAGTTGATCATTTGAATCAGCTGTGTTGGAGCAGGGAGAGATCTAAAACATGCAGGACAAGTGGTCCTCCAGGAGAGGTTTGAGAAACGCTGGGCTAGACGACTGGGCCAGAGCATCTCCAAAATGGCAGGTCTTGTGGGGTGTTCCTGGTATGCAGTTGGTCAGTACCTACCAAATTGATCCAAGGAAGGACAACGGGTGAACCGGCGACAGGGTCATGGGCACCCAAGGCTCATTGATGCATGTGGGGAGCAAAGACTAGCCAATCTGGTCCGATCCCACTGGAGATCAATCACAGAAAGTTGAATCAGTTCATCGGGACACTGTTTATTGACAGAAGCGTTTCATCACTCATCTAAAGGACCTCTTCAGTCTCAACTGACTGCAGGCATCTCCACCCTTATAAACAATACAATGGCATAACAACACCTGTAGGGTGTCTACACCCATTTATAGGCCAGTGGCCACTCCTTCAAGGATGAGGATGTGCACATCCTTGATAGGGAGGAACGCTGGTTTGAACAGGGAGTCAAAGAGGTCATCTATGTGAAGAGGAAACGACCATCATTGAACTGGGGGGGGACTTAAGAGTACATCTGTCGTCATCTTACATGTTCTGATTGCAACCATTCCCCAGTCCTGTCTTTATGCATTCAGGTAAAATCAAAGAAGGTTGAATCAGTTCATCTGAATACAACATTTATTGATAGATACGTTTCATCACTCATCCAAGTGACCTCTTCAGTCTAAACTGACTGCAGGTATCCCCTCCCTTATAAACAATAATGACCGCATAATGACCGAAAGCCTTAGATGAGTGATGAAATGTATCTGTCAATGAACGTTGTATTGTGGCGGTTCCTCATCCTGCCACAGTATCCAAGTGAACCGATTCAACCTTTTGATTCCACAATCCTCTGTGAATATTACATTTTGCCATTGTTACTCTAGTTAATGGTCACAGCAATTTGCATATGAAACCAATCGTAGTTTTTGGTCGTTACGCCAGTGTATTGTTTATAAGGGTGGGGATACCTGCAGTCATTTGAGACAGAAGAGGTCACTAATGCCCCTTTTCCACTACACGGTACCGGCTCAACTCAACTCAACTTTTTCGTTTTCCATTACTGGAAAGTACCGGCATTTTGGTAACTGTTACCACTTTTCTGGTACCACCTTTGTCGAGGTTCCACAAAAACTGGAGCAGGTACCAAAATCAGTGCAGACCAGCTACACTGAGGGGGTACTGTTACGGTAATGGAAAACGACACTCGTCGAGTCGAGTGGAGCCAGTACCATGTAGTGGAAAAGGGGCATTAGATGAGTGATGAAACATTTCTCTCAGTAAATGTTGGGTCCGGATGAACTGATGCGACTTTCTGTGATTTTCTTTCCTGGATTATTGAGCATGCATAAAAAAAGATACTGTAGCTCAAATTCCTGAAAAGGGTAATGCCAGTTATGATAGATGGGTATCAGAACACAGTGCATCACAGCTTGGTGTGTATGGGGCTGCATAGCTGCAGACCGGTCAGAGTGCCCATGATGATACCTGTCCACCATCAAAAGCACCTACGATTGGTATGTGAGCGTCAGAACTGGACCATGGAGCAGTGGAAGAAGGTGGCCTGGTCTGATGTATCATGTTTTCTTTTACATCATGTGGACAGCCGGGTGTGTGCGCTGTTTACCTGGGGAAGAGATGGTGCCAGGGTGCACTATTGAAGAAGGCAAGCCAGTGAAGGCAGTGTGATTCTCTGGCCAATATTCTGCTGGGAAACCGTGGGTCCTGGCATTCATGTGGATGTTACTTTGACACATGCCACCTACCTAAACATCGTTACAGACCAAGTACATCTCTTCATAGCAACGGTATTCCCTGATGGCAGTGGCCTCTTTCAGCAGGATAATGTACCCTTCCACACTGCAAAAATTGTTCAGAAATGGTTTGAGGAACATGACAAAGAGTTCAAGGGGTTGCCTTGGCCTCCAAATTCCTCAGAGCTCAATGCCATCGAGCATCTGTGAGATGTGCTAGAAAATCAAGTCTGATCCATGGAGGCTCCATCTTGCAACTTACAGGACATAAAGGATCTGCTGCTAACGTCTTGGTGCCAGATACCAGAGGACACCTTCAGAGGTCTTGTGGAGTCCATGCCTTGACGGTTCAGAGCTGTTTTGGTGGCATGAAGGGGACCTACACAATATTAGGCAGGTGGTTTTAATGTTTTGGCTGATCGGTGTAATTTGCTTCTGTGCTTTGTTTTTCCAGGGAGAATGAAGCACTATGGAGGGAAATCTCAGATCTAAGACAGAAGCACGTCCACCAGCAACAACTCATCAAGAAGGCACGTTTTTACCATGTAGCATCGGCCACCTTAAATATTTGTCTGACAGATTGTGTATCTGTTTTCAGCATGCAGAAGCATTGACATCTGCATTGACATCTGCATGGAAATGTACGGTTACAACATATTATGCTGACTCTAGCCATTCTTTGTTTTTTCAGCTGATACATTTCATTGTCACATTGGTACAGAACAACCGCATTCTGAATTTAAAACGTAAAAGGTAAGGTGTGATATATGGATAAATGTGTTGTCTTTATGTTTCAAATTTTTAAGTTACAGATTGTTTCTGTTAAACTTAGCAACATGTGATACTATGTGGTAGTTTCGGTGGTGTTTGAGCAATCCAGATTCCAAAATCCTTGTAGAAATCAAAACAGTTGCCAGTGCCGTTACATCAGCACCCTTTCCAGTTGCCAAACAAAGGAAAATCATGGTTGAACTTGGGTGTTAGCTATTGATATTATAGTATCTGTTAATAATCGTCTTGTATGAGCTCGTTCTGCTATATCTGCTTGGTAGACACATCTTCACTTTCTCTTCAAACTCTGCTGCTACCACTACATGCAGTCCTCTATTTGGCTGCTACACTCAAGGCCTGAAAAGCTTTGGACTACCGTCATTTTTTTCCAGGGAAGTCTTATCTGAAAGTAACCATTAAAATCACCAACGACAAAATTGTGTATGATCTCATCTGGATATTTGTGAATTAGATTTTTTTTCTCTCATTCATAACAGGTGCCACAATGCAGCTAGTGCAATTAACTCCTCAAATATAGTTGCTCTCAATAATGAAATTTAAAAAAAAGGATTGTAAAAATATATGTAATGCATGACAATAATGCAGCAGATGGGTAACATAACTTCAATAAAATAAAAATATAGAAAAGGGTCATGCTTTAAATAAACATTGAGTGTGTGAAATCTCAATGATGCCAACTAATGGTATATGAAAATAGTGGACAGCAGAATGGTTGTCCAGTGAGTAACAATGGAAATCCGGATCTCAAGTTAAATTATTCATGCTCTGTTTCTCACCTTTCTCTATTTTCACCAGGCCAATCCTCATGAACAGCAATGGAAAGAAGTCCAAGTATATTCACCAGCTTTTTGATGACCAAGTGCGTGTGGAACAGGTCAGTACATGTCTCTGTTACCGTCCACAGTAAATATGGAGAGAAGGTGGGCAGAACCATAGAAACACCCAACAGTATGAATATTTGATCACCTCGTAAGGATTAAGGTCACCCATGTCCCTCAGAGCAGCCTCAGTCCTCCTTGGATTATGGTTATACAAATTCTGGACTTTGTTTTAGTGGGGTATTGGACTGTTCTCTCGTGAGGAAAGCCTCCAGGTCTTCGAGGGATGAAGGAGGTAGAAATCTGCTGTGCACTCTGTGCTTCACAACTTTGCATACAAGCTCAACAGTGTTTCAATGTGGTATTTCGAGAAGCCTTTTACCTCATTCTGTTGTCCATGAAACTTCACTAGAATGTTTTTTTTAAACAATATGTTAATAAAAAACATTGCAACGTACAAAAATAAAGTGCACAGCTGGAAACAATGAAAAAGGGAAGAGTAATACTAACTGTACATAGTCATAGTATGTAACATTAAGCATAGTTTTTGAAAGATGTAGTCAGAATGATATACACAAAGAATGTAAATAAATAAATACATAAAGACAGCTGAAAAAGGTAAAACATGGGCGTCCGGGTGGCGTGGCGGTCTATTCCATTGCCTACCAACACGGGGATCGCCGGATCGAATCCCCGTGTTACCTCCGGCTTGGTCGGGCGTCCCTACAGACACAATTGGTCGTGTCTGCAGGTAGGAAGCCGGATGTGGGTATGTGTTGTGGTCGCTGCACTAGCGGCTCCTCTGGTTGGCCGGGGCGCCTGTTCAGGGGGGAGGGGGAACTGGGGGGAATAGCGTGATCCTCCTACATCCCCCTGGCAAAACTCCTCACTGTCAGGTGAAAAGCGGCTGGCAACTCCACATAAATCGGAGGAGGAAGTGTAAGTGTAATTTCCCCACAGGGATTAATAAAGTATCTCAAAATAAAAACCAAAAAAAAAAATCATTCATTCCATTCATTCATTATCCAAACTGCTTATCCTTACTCAGGGTCTCAGGGATGCAAATATGGCAGTTTTTGTTGAGACTGTTTCGGAGGTGTGTACTGCTTTTCTTTAGGTCTTAGTTATGTGGTTTTAAGCAGCTTTTCCTGTCTGTCTCGCCCTCTTTTTCTGTCAGTGAGCCTTGCTTTGGCAATCACTGGGCCTCTTCTCTCGGTGTCTTCAATAGTTTGTGTTTAACAACAGGTTGTTGATTTTCAGGACCACCCTCCTTGTCATTGATAATTTTTGCAGTTTTTATTTTTTATTGTCTGTGCACTTGCAATATGGACACCAACTATTTAGCTCTTTTGGGATGCTGTCAGTTGAATGCAAGTCAGTAGTATGTATCAGATTTAATAGTCTAATAATCAACACTTGTTAGTTTTCAATTAATAAAACTTGCGTGTATAGTTGCCTTAGTAATTGTGATTGTTATGTCAACCTACACTCTTTTCAAGTGATATGTTTCTGTTATTTTGTCCACCCCTGTATTACAGGCCTGTCCTGATTAGTCTTGTTTATCTGTCTAACAAACACACGTCTGGAGTTGTCTCTCTTCTAATGATGCTGAGGCAGGCAAGTTGACTCGTGCTAAAGAAGAGTTTCTCCCATGAACGGAGCTCAGGTTGTAAGAGTGGCCATCCTTTCTACTGTGTGTGGTCTTGTCTCAGTAGGACAAGGTGACAGATCTTTTCTTCCATGTTTTTTTTTTTTCTTCAGGTTTTTTTTTTTTTTCCTGGTTTATAAGGGAAATGTTTCTATCATGTAACTACACACTTGTATTTATCCATTTCTCCCCTAGTCATCTGTCAACAGCCTGAACAGTGTGAAGGGCTCGGAGCTGTCGGATGACGTTGTCATCTGTGACGTGACGGATGAGGATGCCGAGATGGCTGCTGAGCTCACAGAGAGCCCCTCCAGAGTCCTGGACCAAAGGTGAGACACCAGTAATCCCGTTAACTGCTTTGTCACTCGGTTGCATCAGCGTCACGGTTGTGTCATGTGTCCATCTCGGTAAGACCACATTATTAGAGATTTTTCAGTGCCTGCCATAAACCGCACTTTAAACAAGTTGGGACGAGGCTTGTTACAGTGGGTGGTCTATCTGGTTGCATACGATATTGGGGCGATGCCAACAATATTAAAACGACACCATCAGTGCAGGTATTTTACGGTTTCAAAATAAAAGCGCTCCATGCCGGGATATTTGGCGACTAGATTGAATGAATGAAGGAACGCAATAACACACCTAATAAGCTGGCTTTAAATCAGCAACAGTGTATAGGTGTCACTGACCCATCCTTTGATGGTGCTTGCCGGTATCAAATTAAAATGTAACTTGCACTTGATTACAGTCTCCCACAAGCAGAGGTGCCTTGGAACTTTGAAGGTCATTATGTAACGTGGTGACGGAGGATTTAGGGTACACCATAACAAGGACAACAACCCGCACTAGTGCCAAAAGTTATTAAAAACTGGCTATAAACCATATCAAAGGGTAACCATGCCGCTGTAGAAAATTGTACCACCATAACAAGTTTAACTGGAACCTAACAAATTCATTCTGTTTTATTTGAATTATCAAAATGTATAGCTGTTCTATACTGACTTAATGTATTCATGCAGAACTTGTATTCCCTACATTCATTTACTTTGCACTTTTCTCTTTATTATTTTTCCCCTCTCAGTGATGTAGAGATTGTGGAAGTAGAATTAGACAATTGCTCGGTTCTACCAGCTGAGACTGAGGTTAGCACCACCTGCACAGACGACATGAAACAAACAGACCCCGGCGAATTAACAGAACTGGAGGAGAGCCAGAGGAGCAGTTGTTCAGATGGTAGCCTTCCCACCAATAGTGCCCTGCAGCTGAACAAACCTTCAGGACTGAGTCTGGAGGATCCTATGAAACTGATGGAGTCGATACTGAATGAGAACGGGGCCATCTCTCAGAACATCAACTTGCTGGGAAAGTAAGTGGGATGTTCAGTTGTCAATGTGCTGAATGATATTACGCAAGGAAACACTGGTTTGGGGAGTTAATCTGACCTTGATTTTTTTTTTTTTTTATTATTTTGAACCTCTCTACCTACCCACATTTTGAAAAAGGTGAACAAAAGTTTGGAGGGCAAGATGAAAGTGGGATGTCTGAAGGTGGCGATGCTGTAATAGAACGCCATACCCTAGATTCCCCGAGTCCCATCCATAGAGGTTAATTGTCTAGCACCGGCGTGTTACCATTCTATTTTGGCTCTTACTTTATTAGCCTGATGTAAATTTTACGCTGAAAGAAAGGAAAAGTGTAGATTTTGTCCCTCAAAGTGGCTGTGTGAGGGGGTTTTGTTGTTTTGGTGAATTTATCATCATGGCAGTCAGTTTTACCATCTGAGAAATACTAACATGTTTTTGGGTCAAAAATGTAAAGTACCTCTTTATTAAGCACAAAGGGGGGCTAGTGAGGAATGGAAAGAAAATGTTTTTTTTTTGTTATTATTATTTCAAAATCTCATAACATTTGAAAAACATATTGGATTTCAGTTTGCATCATTTTTATGTCCTTATTTTTTTATTCTGCATAAAAGAATAAGGAATAGTTGAAATTATCGTTCCATAGCTGCGTCATTTTGATAATGAATAGTTCTCCTTTCTTTGATTCTGTGTGCCTGACAGCGGGGGATCTTGTCAGGATTGTCAATGAGGAGTTCAACCTCATACCAACAGTGGTTGCCCAGCTCAGCAATGGCTGGTTAGTGATAAAACTAGGGGCGAGGTTGTGTTTTTTTTTTGTTTTTTTTTTTTTTTTTTTGTTTGTTTGTTTTGTTTTTTCCTGCGTGACAGCGGTCCTAAGGTTATCTTTGTGTTTCCCCAGGATGGAGCTGATGGACTATCTTGACAGCATTGACTGTAGTTTGGAGGATTTCCAGGCCATGCTTTATGGGAAACAGTTCAACATTGACGCAGAAGTCGAAGAGGTAACACAGCATCGCTGCACACTTAATCTTACCAAAATAAACAAAAATGGGTGTAATCTACACAGTCGAAGCCAAATTAGGTTAAGATAAATACGGCCTTTCCGTGAGTTTTATTTGAAACAAGCAAAAGCAGCTAGTGACCCACCTAAAGTTTTCGAGATAGATTTGTCATATCACTGAAATGCCCAGTTGGAAAAACCACTGATTCATTACTTTCTTCATTTCACTCATTTTCTGGATGCTTCTCTTTCCATTTTATCTCCTCAAATGATTTCCCCTCCCTCCTACCTTCAGTTTTGTAGTTGACATTGACTTTACATGATTGCAGTGTCTGCTCATCTCAAGTGAGTCTTAACTTTGGAACAGGCATTTTGATTAAAAGATTTGTTGATTCCCCAGAGGCTTGAAATGTCAACAACTAACAGCCACAGATGATATGTTCCAGTGAACCAGTGTCCCAAACAGGGCTTAAGCTGTGTCAGTCCTCTTTGTCTCATACTCAGTTTACTGTGTTAAAGGTACAATATGTATGTTTATCTACAAACGGTTAAATGTAAATAACACATCCATGGGAATTGTAGGCAAAGTATTGCTTTTCCTGGGGGAAAAAATGAAATCACCCATCTATTTTCATGTTTTAAGAAATTTGATGGCCCTACAAAAGATGTTGTGGTCTGAATTGGATCACAACGGCAGGCCCTACATGCAGATGTTTCCTTTTACAGCCACTTAAATTTCTTCTGTTCCGTTCTCACGAATGGATCATCTCCTTGGACCCTCACTAAACAGTTTGAATCCAAATTTGATGGGGCTTTCACCAGAATGCTGCGTGCTGCACCAAATGTATCCTTGAAGAAGCACCCTACAAAGAAGCATCTCTATGGCAATATACCCGCCATCAGTATCCGAGAACAAAGGGTTTGATTTGGTGGTCATTGCTGGAGGAGCAAGGAAGAACTTGCAGGCGACACTCTGCTTTGGTCACCCAAACATGGAAAGACGTGTGTGAGAAGGCCTGCAAGAAATTACAACAATCAACATGTCGACAACACAGGATGTCCATCTGAGGATCTTCCAGCTGCTATGCAGGATAGAGACGGGTGGCGTGAGAGGGTCAGAGCCATCCAAGGGTACTCAGCCTGATGATAATGATGATGAAATTTCTTAGTTTGGATGGAATGTATGTGGGAATGTATGGCTGTCCATTTTTTTTAAACAGAAATAAATGGGGGAACACATTTTATATACAACTCCTGTGGATGTGTTATTTTGCAGATGGTTTCTTTTACAGAGATGCATTGAAGTTGTAGGTCGACTGATAGTGGATTTTTAAAGGATGATATGATAACAGCAGTTTGGAGCAGGGAAAAGCTGATAGCCAGGTTAATCAGCCGAAATAACCCCCCGCAAAAACAAAAATCCACACTGTCGGAAATGAACAATCTTTAACATTATTATAACTGTATAACTGAACTGAACATCTAAGGCAAAGTAATAAATACCTAAATAAATACATCTGGATCACTGAACATCAAAGTCAAAGTAATAAATACCTAAAAATATGTAAATCTTGAACTGAACATCAAATAACTAAAAAAAAAATCTAGCATGTAAAATGACTCAGAGGCTGGGAACTATTTTTATTTTTGTGAGCTATGTTTTTTTTCCCCCTCAGTCAGTAATTCCAGTTGAGACGCCTGATATTAAAATAGAGGAAACGGCTTGTCTGCATTCTCTCTAGAAAGGTGGCCCCTCTGCTTGTCTTGTAGGATCCCACCTCGCTGAACACTTGTTCACTTGGGAGGGTGGAGGGTGATGGACAGAGTTATTTTCTGGCCAGTGCAGCAAGTCTTTGAAGTCTCTCTTCATTTCTCTTCCACCCCTCCAAAGGCCGGGTACTTCTCTCAGCCAGTGGCTCTTTCAGGTATCATTCCAGCTCAGTTTCAAAGCTGGACTGGGCTTCAACTTTGTGTTGAGCTGCTCCAAGAGGATTAGCATACAAATTGTCGAAAAGAATTGGAAGGGGATGGGTCTGGACTTTTTTTTTTTTTTGCTGGATCCTCCGCTTCACCAGTCTTTTCCACTGTTTCTGCCATGTCATGGCCTGGTGGCCTGTCCAGGGTGATTCCCCACCTGCTGCCCAATGACTGCTGGGAAGCGCTATAAAAAATGCAACTTGATTGATTCATTGATTGATAGGCTCCAGCATCCCCGCGAACCTGAGAGAAGGATAAGTGGTTTGGATAATGAATGGATGGATGTTCAGCTTCTTCTTTCACCCATTCTTTTGCTTCCTCTTCTCTCAATGCTGAAATGAAGGCAAGGCCTTCATTTTAGACTGAATTTGTTCTAGTCCATTGCCTACCAACACGGGGATCGCTGGTTTGAATCCCCGTGTTACCCCCGGCTTGGTCAGGCATCCCTACAGACACAATTGGCTGTGTCTGCAGGTGGGAAGCCGGATGTGGGTGTATGTCCTGGTCGCTGCACTTGCGCCTCCTCTGTTTGGTCAGGGCGCCTGTTCGGGGGGGGGGGGGGAACCGGGGGGAATAGCGTGATCCTCCCACGCGCTATGTCCCCCTGGTGAAACTCCTCACTGTCAGGTGAAAGAAGCGGCTGGTGACTCCACATGTATCAGAGGAGGCATGTGGTAGTCTGCAGCCATCCCCGGATCAGCAGAGGGGATGGAGCAGCAACTGGGATGGCTTGGAAGAGTGGGGTAATTGGCCAAGTACAATTGGGGAGAAAAAGGGGGGGGGCAGTGCAATTAAAAGTATAAATATAGTACAAGAATGGGATGACAGATGTATTTTGTAATTTTGCCTTTATTGGTAGCCTACATTTAGCAAAAAAAACAAAACAAAAAAAACAGCAACAACAAAAAGCGAATATCCGAATCCCAAAATTTAAACCAAATACCAACCAACGAATATCCGATTATGCAGATATTCGAGTTCAGCCTTAGATGTTTCGTCAGGTTTGGCATCGAGCATTTTTATGTCGACAGCCTTTTCACCGCTGCTAACCAAGCTTTACACTATACAGTAATGTTAGGTCCCTTTTCTTATTTCACAAGGAAAATATTGTTGAATTTCCAGCACTGAAAGGCGTTCTTGTCCAACGACATGGCCGCCCACCTTGATGTGGTCAGCTGGTCGCTGGCATGGTAGACTTGGTTTGCCTAGAGCTATGCACATTGATTTAATTGGCAGATGAGAGGTGGTGCAAATTCAAACAAAGAATTAGTCATAAACAATGCTCAGAACTTGAGTGCACACTGCCCAGTGAATGGAGCCTGTCTAGATGTAGAGACAGCTCCATCCTACCCTTGATGGTGTTGCACTCCATTTGTTCCAACAGCTTTGCTGACCCATGTTGTCCAAAAATGTGCCAAAAGAAGGTATTCCTGCATGGCGAAAAGATGCAAAGCAACAGAATGAATGTTATCATCTACATTTAAGCTTTTTACCGAAAAGAATATATTCTGATGTAACCCCTTTGTAATCGCCACATTTTGATTAGTAACTGATTTAATTACATTTTTTTCTCAGTAACTGTACTGGATTAAAATTACATTTATTTTGAATTTGTCTGACCTAATGTTAGTCATTGTGTTATATTCAAGGAGAGCATGGCATCCAAAGAAAACACAGCACAGCTGAACAGAGGCAAGGCAGCGGAAGACAACACAGGTGAGTGCACTCTATTCAGATACACAACCACACTCATCTTAGGCATGACTGACCAGAAGGTATGATGGGAAGAAAAATCCACCAGGGATAAGTCAAGGGAACAAAAAAAAATCTCCAGAAAAGGAAAAGTAAACTGAGAATCTGACAAAAAATGACAACATAAGAAACCTAATGTTAACCTGTGACACATTGCATCCAATCTCTCGATTAAAACTGTCCTGATCTTTTCTGGTTTTTCACTTATTGATGTCAAACACAATGGCGTTAAGGCAGAAATACCTCAGTCTAAACCTGTGAACCCGGTTGAGATCCCGATTGAGCTTGATACTAAAAGTATCAAGTATTTACTATAAGCCACTGGTGTATACCGTCTGGCAACAGGGATCGCAACTTGTGTGATGATAAACGTCAGTTATTTTGGAAAGCACTCTTTTCTGCTGCCCAGAAATCGGTGCATGTTGGTCAACGCTTATCTTAGAGTTCCTATTGACTCCTGCTACCAACCAGGACTGTCAAAATCGTGACATTTTAAATCAGATCAATTTTATTTGCATAGCCCAATATCACAAATTGCAAATATGCCTCAGTGGGCTTAACAGCAACACAACATCCTGTCCTTAGACCCTCTCATCGGATAAGGGACAACTCCCCCCAAAAAAAACCTTTAACTGGGAGAAAAAAATAGGAAGAAACCTCAGGGAGAGCAACAGAGGAGGGATATCTCTCTCAACACGGACAACGTGCAATGGATGTTGTGTGTACACAATTTACACAATACAACATTGAAAGAGGATAACAAAATTATAATGGACTTATAAGATTTATGAAGAATATGATGCGCAGGATGCCAAGCAGTGTCCAGATGCCATCAGAGCAGTCCAGGACCTGAGCCACGCGACCAGCATCATCGTGTAAAAAAAATTATATATATATATATATATATATATATATATATATATATATATATATATATATATATATATATATATATAGTGTGTGTATGTATATAGTGTGTGTATGTATATAGTGTGTATGTATATAGTGTGTATGTATATATATATATAGTGTGTGTATGTATATATATATATAGTGTGTGTGTGTGTATATATATATATATATATATAGTGTGTGTGTGTGTGTGTATATATATATATGTGTGTGTGTGTGGTGGATTTATAAAAAGAAAATGTCATAAGGGGAATGGCAGGCAGCGTCCAAGTGGCGACCACCATCACCACGGAGACCTGGGAGGAGGACCGACTGCACATACACACAAGGGAGACTCACATGACACCATTCACACACAGAAAAAGAGAAAGGAGAAGACATGTCATTTTAGTTGACAGTTTAGTTTAAAAAGGATCACAATTAACAATTTTGTAACTCTGTTTATTTGAATGTAAAAGTGGTTCAAGACAGTTAATAATATAGAATGTAGAAGGATGCTTGATTTTATAGAGGCCATATCATGTGATTTGGGTTTTCCCCCTTTAGTGTGTTATATAGCTGGGAGGAGCATGTCAAACGTCTGCAGAGTTACAAAGCCCAAAGTCCACGTCAAAGGGAGTTCTTCTCTCCGACAGAAACCACTGCCTGAAACACCTCTTTTATAGTCCAGCGCTTTCTTCTGTTACTTATCTATGTCACTATGTAACACATTTTCATAATCCCTGCCTAGCGGCTAGTTTAGGCCACCCTTCACACCTCAACACCCAAGAGGATGAGGCGGTGCTCACACTGACTTGAGTGCTACGTTTCGCAGGCTTCCGGAAGTTGGCCAATCAGAAGAAAGCAGCGGGCTTTTAGGGAGGGGGGCTTAAAGAGACAGCTATAACGGCTTGTTTCAGACAGAGGATAAACTGAGGGGCTGCGTACAGGGCCAGTATAATATAAATATGGATTATTTTTTTTTAACTGTGAATCACGCAAAGCTACTCTAGCAGAGCTCCAGAATAAAAATGTAGAGCTGGAATGAGCCTGATATGGCCTCTTTAATATAAGCAAAGGAGAAACAGCCTGTTTCCATGTATTTGTATGTAGGACTTTTGTATTGTATTTGAAAAGCTGGATGGACTGAAACCTTGTGAGGTTGACCTTTTTTCTTCTTCTTTTTTTTTTGTTGCCTCAACCCAACTGATGGAAACACGCCTAATTCACACTTGTATTTGTTGCAATATTTAGAACAATGACCTGGAAATTTGGATGGAAACATGTAACTGGAATCTAAAGACTTGAATGATCACCGTCAGCTCAAACAGTTGCTATCAGTTGATTGGGCAATAATTACGATAGGCCTACTACCAACCAGAAATTATTCCAAGTCTTTCCTCCTCAAAACCGGAAGAAAAAAAAACGAACTATTCAAACTGTATTCTACCAATCTTCATTTTATTTCCTATTCTGTGTCCTTGTCATCTCTCCAGATAAGCAGTTGATCCAGTACACCTCCTGCCCTCTGCTGGCCTTTCTTGACGGTTGCACCCCAACCACTGAGCTGGATTTAAGCAGCACCACTTTAGCCCACACCAACCCTCCACCCACTTCAACCTCCACCTCGTTATTAGGAGCAGAGCCTCCCGTAGACCTGCTGGAGAGCTCCCTGGAGTCACAGGGACCCTCCCGGAGCTCCCTGATCAGACTAGAGCCCCTCACAGAGGCAGAGGCCAGTGAGGAGACACTCTTCTACCTCTGTGAACTTGCGCCTGACGGGTGCAGCGTGGATGCAATTGAATGAGGTAGAAGTGGGGGGGAGGGTGCTGTTGTTTCTCATGCCAACCCAGCAGTTCTGAAGTTATATAGTTTCAAAGTAATATTGTTTGTTCACCATCAGAAGGGGCAGCAAGAGCAGGTAGACAACCTTGCCAGTTACAGACACCTGCTAGGATTTGACTGATGTTCCCAATCCCACACTGAAGAGAGAGAGACATGTCCTCATTATTCATCGCTCCTTTTGCCTGAGGTGTGTGTTCTGTAGAAGCACACATTCATTGATTGTTGTAAAAAGCAATAGGCTGGTTTAAGCACAGGCCATAGAATTTCTTCCATGTGGCTTTTCCATTCCTTTATTTCTGCATTTCTTCTGAGGAAGCACACTGTCAAAGAGGAGGTTTAAGACACAGAAAAGGGTCACTTTGGATAAAGTTGTGAACCGACACTGATCTAGGATCAGCAAATACATGCATTCACTATCAACAAGGGGTGCATCAGAATTGGGCTTAGAGCAGCATCTTGATAAGGCAACTTCCCTTGATTCTCAACTGAACCTTTGTATATACTCGTGAAATCTATTTATTGTGATTTTTGTTTATCTTTTTATACATACAGTGCATCTGGAAAGTATTCACACCCCTTCACTTCCCCCACATTTTGTTATGTTACAGCCTTATTACAAAATGGATTAAATTCCTTTTTTTTTCTCATCAATCTACATACAATACCCCATAATGACAAAGCGAAAAAGGTTTTGTAGAAATTTTTGCAAATTTATTAAAAAATAAAAAACTGAAATATTGCATGTACATAAGTATTCACACCCTTTACTCAGTACTTGGTTGAGGCACCCTTGGCGGTGATTACAGCCTCAAGTCTTCTTGGGTATGAAGCTACAAGCTTGGCACACCTATATTTGGGGTATTTCTCCCATTCTTCTCTGCAGATCCTCTCGAGCTCTGTAAGGTTAGATGGGGAGCGTCGCTGCACAGCTATTTTCAGGTCTTTCCAGAGATGTTCAATGGGGTTCCAGTCTGGGCCACTCCAAGGACATTCACAGACTTGTCCTGAAGCCACTCCTTCGTTGTCTTGGCTGTGTACTTAGGGTCATTGTCGTGTTGAAAGATAAACCTTCGCCCCAGCCTGAGGTCCTGAGCGCTCTGGAGCAGGTTTTCATCAAGGATCTCTCTGTACTTTGCTCCATTCATCTTTCCCTCGATCCTGACTAGTCCCCCAGTTCCTGCCGCTGAAAAACATTCCCCACAGCATGATGCTGCCACCACCATGCTTCACTGTAGGGATGGTATTAGAAAGGTGATGAGAGGTGCCTGGTTTCCTCCAGACGTGACGGCATTCAGGCCAAAGAGTTCAATCTTGGTTTCTTCAGACCAGAGAATCTTGTTTCTCATGGTCTGAGAGTCCTTTAGGTGCTTTCTGGCAAACTCCAAGCGGGCTGTCATGTGCCTTTTACTGAGCAGAGGCTTCCATCTGGCCACTCTACCATAAAGGCCTGATTGGTGGAGTGCTGCAGAGATGGTTGTCCTTCTGGAAGGTTCTCCCATCTCCACAGAGGAACGCTGGAGCTCTGTCAGAGTGACCATCGGGTTCTTGGTCACCTCCCTGACCAAGGCCCTTCTCCCCCGATTGCTCAGTTTGGCTGGGCGGCCAGCTCTAGGAAGAGTCCCGGTGGATCCAAACTTCTTCCATTTACGAATGATGGAGACCACTGTGCTCTTCGGGATCTTAAAAGCTGTAGAAATTTTTTAGTACCCTTCCCCAGATCTGTGCCTCGATACAATCCTGTCTCGGAGGTCCACAGACAATTCCTTTGACTTCATGGCTTGGTTTCTGCTCTGACATGCACTGTCAACAGTGGGACCTTACACTCACCGGCCACTTTATTAGGCACACCTGTCCAACTGCTCGTTAACGCAAATTTCTAATCAGCCAATCACATGGCAGCAACTCAATGCATTTAGGCATGTAGACATGGTCAAGACGATCTGCTGCAGTTCAAACCGAGCATCTGAATGGGGAAGAGAGGTGATTTAAGTGACTTTGAACGTGGCATGGTTGTTGGTGCCAGACGGGCTGGTCTGAGTATTTCAGAAACTGCTGATCTACTGGGATTTTCACGCACAACCATCTCTAGGGTTTACAGAGAATGGTCCGAAAAAGAGAAAATATCCAGTGAGCGGCAGTTCTGTGGGCGAAAATGCCTTGTTGATGCCAGAGGTCAGAGGAGAATGGCCAGACTGGTTCGAGCTGATAGAAAGGCAACAGTAACTCAAATAACCACTCATTACAACCGAGGTATGCAGAAGAGCATCTCTGAACGCACAACACGTCGAACCGTGAGGCAGATGGGCTACAGCAGCAGAAGACCACACCGGGTACCACTCCTGTCAGCTAAGAACAGGAAACTGAGGCTACAATTCACACAGGCTCACCAAAATTGGACAATAGAAGATTGGAAAAACGTTGCCTGGTCTGATGAGTCTCGATTTCTGCTGCGACATTCGGATGGTAGGGTCAGAATTTGGCGTCAACAACATGAAAGCATGGATCCATCCTGCCTTGTATCAACGGTTCAGGCTGGTGGTGGTGGTGTAATGGTGTGGGGGATATTTTCTTGGCACACTTTGGGCCCCTTAGTACCAATTGAGCATCGTTTCAACGCCACAGCCTACCTGAGTATTGTTGCTGACCATGTCCATCCCTTTATGACCACAGTGTTCCCATCTTCTGATGGCTACTTCCAGCAGGATAACGTGGCATGTCATAAAGCTCGAATCATCTCATACTGGTTTCTTGAACATGACAATGAGTTCACTGTACTCAAATGGCCTCCACAGTCACCAGATCTCAATCCAATAGAGCACCTTTGGGATGTGGTGGACCGGGAGATTCGCATCATGGATGTGCAGCCGACAAATCTGCAGCAACTGCGTGATGCTATCATGTCAATATGGACCAAACTCTCTGAGGAATGTTTCCAGTACCTTGTTGAATCTATGCCACGAAGGATTAAGGCAGTTCTGAAGGCAAAAGGGGGTCAAACCCGGTACTAGCAAGGTGTACCTAATAAAGTGGCCGGTGAGTGTATATACACAGGTGTGTGCCTTTCCAAATCACGTCCAATAAATTGAATTTACTACGGGTGGACTCCGGTCAAGATGTAGAAACATCTCAAGGATGATCAGTGGAAACAGGATGAACCTGAGGTCAATTTTCAGTGTCATAGCAAAGGGTGTGAATACTTATGTCCATGTAATATTCCAGTTTTTTATTTTTAATAAATTTGCAAAAATGTCTACAAAACCTTTTTCACTTTGTCATTATGGGGTATTGTGTGTAGCTTGATGAGAGAAAAAAAAAAGGAATTTAATCCATTTTGGAAGAAGGCTGTACCATAACAAAATGTGGGGAAAGTGCAGGGGTGTGAATACTTTCCGGATGCACTGTACATCCCTGTTAAAACTGTTTGTGAAAAATTTACTTTCCTCACTTTATTTGGTCAATTCTTGCATTCACATTTAGGGTGTGTGACTATAGAAATTGTATTTAGTCTGAGAATGTTCTTGAGACTCGGGGCAAAAAAGACATGGGGGGGGGAGTCATTTTTGAATACACCTGTCACTTGAATAAACTGGCAACTGTTAGGCCAGGTTTTGACGTTTCTTTTCCCACCAATTTTTTTTATCAGGTTAGTGTTTTTTGTTTGATTTATCAGCTTGATTAATTCCCAGACATGTCAGAAGCCTCAGAAACGTCCAAAGTAATGCTAAATTGCACCTTAGCTTACTGAAATAGCAATTTTCTTCAGCAAGTTTGCTGGCTGAAATATTAAAATGTCCTTCAAATGATGGACCCAACAAACCTCATCTGGTGATTAAAAAAAAAAAACTAAAAAAATCTCTTAAATATATAGAGAAATGTCCTTAAGAGATATAAACAGTGCAAATGATGTTTAAAATGCGCAAAAAGCCCATCTAACACAACTAGTAAGGCTAATTCTGGTACTGTTGAATGTTTTAGATTTGCAGAAGTGTTCCAGTAGTACGACAGAAAATCCAGAGCTACCTGGAAGCCCGTTTAATGAGTATAGTCAGTCCATTTCTGTCTAAGGAGCAGCAAGATGAAAACTCATATTTACACTGCATGTGCTGAACAAAAACATATACAGTGCTTTCTAACCGGCTGTTTTGGGACCAAGCAGCACTGCCTAAAAGAGTCATTGTATTATGTTTGTGCTCCTTTGTTAACGGGGCATATTTTTTTGTGGTTGCCCTCATTCTCCACACACACACACACACACACACACATACACACTGTGTGTGCATATGCATGATGTATTCATTACACAGGCCCACAGGCAGTAAGCACTATGTATTCTCTCCGGGACCAGCTACAAGGCCACTGTTCAATCATTTTTATCCAACATATAAAGTGCAAATATGTTATTTTCCAGCTTCCCTCTGAAAAAAAATTCTTACCTCTGCACACAGCAAATAGGTGGTATTAAAGGCTTCCACCATGTTTGTGTTGCTGTAAAGCCCACAGAGGCAAATTTGTCATTTGCGGTAATGGCCTATACACATAAAATTAACTTGACTTGATTGTGGTTTTAAAAAAAAAGAAGTGTGCATTTATACTAAATTCCAGGTGTCTGTTCAATATTGTATGTCTCTGTAAAAATAAAATCTTCTTTGGCTTACATAGAGCCAAAAGGCTTGTATGCCACTTTTTCATCGGAACCGAGCAAATGATGTCATTGCTATTCGATCAAATTCAGTTTTTCACATTATTCCAAATCAGATTACAGGTTTTAAAAAAAAAACACACACCAACCAGAAAAGAATTACTAAAACATTTACTATATTGATAAGTGGTAACGATCTCAAATACAAATATATTCTCAGATCTCAGCTACTCGGGTGGTAATTCGTCCTACCCATTTCCCAACGACCTTTTGACTTGAATTGAAATTCATATATTGATTTGTTGATTCCTAGCAAGTCCTTCTTTCTTTCTTTCCTCGCAAAGCCTCCTATTTAGGAGGGGCGGTTTTTGACATAGTGGGCGCACCGTTGCTTACGTCACGTAAGCAAAAAAAAAAAGTAACGTAGTACTCTGTCTTGTGTGGCGCTGTGGCACGGAGCAGTTCGTGTTCGCTTCCTAATTTCCCACTCATTTATACATTTCAACTTTGTGTGTTCATCGTTCATTGATTTTTTTTTAACAAAAACTTGAAATCTTGTCCCATTTGTCAAGCATATTTTTGCTCAACCAAACGGTTTTAAAGAAGGAACCGTTTGCCCTGGCGGATCCACACGAGTAACGTTTCTCATCGCCATGTCGAGGATCTCGCGCCGCAAATACACACCCACTTCCGCCGGAAAACCCCGGCACGGGTTATGTGGCGGTAGCCATTAGCAACGCGCCGACGTTGAGACGTTGGTGTTTTTCAGAGGCCCTTCGTGTATTTGAAAAAGGAATTATTCAGTTGTTTTTCCTCTCTACCGATTAGCTTCCGTATACGTAGGATATAGTTTCAGTAGTTACATGAGGCTGTTTGTTTTTCTGTTTGTTTTTTCCCCCCAAAACATAAGTGCCTGCATTATATGACGGTTTCTTTATGTAGAAACACTCCGTTTGGAATTTCAGATCCTGTATTATGGTCGTCTGGCGCACATTATCGCCGACTTCCCAAACGAGACTTGTGTGACGTTTGCCTTTATTCCTGTGAGCTTTCTGTCATTGTTGCAAGCCCTGCAATAACAATAAAGGAAATGTTTAAGTGCTCGACTTTCAGTCCTCCAGTGTGTCAACGCGTCACCGGGGGGTTTGCAGAGGTCGTCCGACATCTCAAGTCGGCTCTTTGTTGTGGCGCCTTAAGGAAAACCTTTGTGATTAGTAAAGTCATAAAACCCTGAAACTAAGATCAGACAAGTCGCACTTGGAGGTCCTGCGCCCCCCCCCCCATAAGTGAAATCATGTGATGTCTGGGTAGCATAGCGGGGATCGCAGGTTCGAATCCCCGTGTTACCTCCGGTTTGGTCGGGCGTCCCTACAGATAGCGTGTCTGCGGGTGGGAAGCCGGGTGTGGGTATGTGTCCTGGTCGCTGCACTAGCGCTTCCTCCGGTCGGTCGGTCGGGGCGCCTGTTCAGGGGGTAGGGGGGGAGTAACGTGATCCTCCCAAGCGCTACGCCCCCCCGGCGAAACTCCTCACTGTCAGGTGAAAAGAAAGGGCTGGCGACTCCACATGTATCGGAGGAGGCACGTGGTAGTCTGTAGCCCTCCCCCGGATCGGCAGAGGGGGTGGAGCAGCGACCGGGACGGCTCGGAAGAGTGGGGTAATTGGCCAAGTACAATTGGGGGGGGGGGGGGGGCAATCAAACAAAACACAGATTTTTACAATGCCCTGGCAGACAAGACACAAATCGGACTTTAATTTTGTTTCATGTTTATTACATTAGTTACAATGCACTTTAACATGACAAAACACATTTCTAGGATAAAAGCAGGGTAAGAAACCAAGTTAATATGAACGACTATACATGTCTGGTTAGTCTGTCAGAACACCTACTACAGTCTAACTCCAGACTTCCACAAATGCTCTTTTACAGATACACACTCCAGTGCAAAGGATAAACAACAAATTAACACAAAATAATTTAAATACTTTACCTGTTCAGCTCACTTTTGCTTTATGCAATCAGTTCTGTAGGATAATGCCTCCAAATAAAACAGCCAGCACAGCTTAAATACAAAATAGCAGTTATTTTCATGTCATGCAGAAAGCTAGCCTACATCCCAAGATGACCATGCTTGGGGATGGTACTATTTAGTTAACTAAATGAGTTACTTGCCTAGTCTCTATTTCTAAAATGCTAGTATCATGCCTACGCAAATAAAAGCAAAACATGTCAGTCAGGATGACTGAAAAGCAGATAAGTTTTTCCACAATTTTTTGTGTTAGATCAATTTCTTACAGATAAACACATCATCATAAAAAACCTCAGCTGTGTTTACAGCCCCATAACCTCCATATTATACAGACAAGCAATGACCTGATAATATCCCTCGTCACATTTCTAAACACAATCAAATAACAGCTTCAACATAACCCACTATTTTTTACACAAATCTAAAAGCAAAAGCATGCAGCTCTTTTGTATATAAAGAAAAATTAAAGTCATACATGTCAAAATGGCAGGGCAGATCATCTAACTATGCACAAACTATTTACAATACCAACAGCATGGATCACCAGTACAGCAGGCTGATGACGAGTAACCACAGTGGCACTTAAGCAAATGATGAAGAGCAGCTAAATTGAAATCAGGGTTGAGAGACATTTAGGCAACACCGCAGGAGGAAAATTACCACGATAAGCCTGTTGGTTGATTGGGGAATTTTTACCCTATCCATTTCTATCTACTACCTTCACATTTTCTGAAACAAAAATTAATGGATAAGCTCGTTTGTACAGCCCGATGGTGTCAGGAGTTTTTCAGTCAAAGTCTCTGTTGACCAGAACCAGCGGGGCCACCAGAGTCCAGACGTAGAGGGCAATGCAGATCCAGCTGGAGGAGATTTTCACCCACACGGACGGCCATTTGCTGGTCATCGTCTCATAGCTGGAGTCTGGGCTGTAAAGATAAAAAGGGATATTATACTAGCAAGGGTAAATTAATTGGAAATGCTGAGCGAATGACTAGCTCGAACAAAATACTGATATGACTAGCTCGAACAAAATGCTCATTTCAAGAGCAAGCTTTTATTCAAAAGGATAAGGATTCCCAAACAATATTGAGACCATCAGTATATTAACCAGCAGTACATCAGGCCCAGCAAGCAGCTACTGACAGAGGCCGGCCATAACATGATTTGTTTTTGGACCTTGCTCAATGTGGAGTATGGTCCAGCTATCTGAGGCCAGTATTGATGTTGTGGGGTTAATAATAGTAGTGCTCTTACAACTGTATGATACCAGGAAAAAACGCTCACCATAACAGACCGAGCATTATTATACACCTGACTTTATGTGGCATGGTTATAAACCTTAAGGTACTTTTCCAGATCAGTACTTTCTCTTGATTACTTTTACCATCACTGGCTCCTAAGCCAGGCTACAAAAAAATAAATGCATAAATAAACATTGTATAGCATGTTTACCACTCTGCTCTTTCTGTGCCATGCATGAATGCATGAGATAACATCTTCAGACTAGCAGGGAATTTAAAAAAAAAAAAGGACGGGAACATTGAAGGTCAAACCCACCTGTACCAGTTGGTGAGGGTCATCATGATGTAGAGTGAGGCCAGGAACAGCATGAAGTGGAAGAAAGAGTAGGAGTAGGTAACCCCATCCTTCTCGTTGTCTACAGCGCGGTTCAACCCATCACTGCCCTCCTCGAAGTTCTCAGGGTGGGGCCCATCCTCTATCAGGGCCGACTCGTCACTGGTCAGGGTCAGCTTGTTCACCTGGGCATTGGATGAGTTGCGGATGCTGGCGGAAAAACGAGAAGAGTGATGATGGTGCCAGTGACAGCAGCAAAACACAACAATCAAGATTTCAAACGAAAGATGTATGGGTTTGAGGCAAAAAATACCAGTGACAACTATGCAAATTTTAAAATGGTACACAATGGGTTGGGTCTTGTTTTGGGCTCAACCAGTTACAAGGCAATTCATGTGGCCTTAGACCTTGGTTCAAATCTGACCAGGGACCTGTGTCATCCCTTATCCAAAAGGGTAAGACAGAGATGTTAGGATATAGGACTGGGTTATTTCTTTACACTTACACTACCATGTATCTGGATTTGAAAACAGAAAATTAGAGGTCAAAAGTGCTTCCTCACCTGGAATAGAGGACACACATGAGGAAAAGGATCAAGCCTACAATGCCCTGTGCATCCCACCACTGGACTACATGGTCTGGGCCAGGAGGACTGGTGCTGTTCAGGCCAATGATACCCAGAAGGCTCGGGTTGCACTTCCTGTCTGTGAAACAGAAGCAGGGAGTCAGCCATTCTTCTGGTTTTATTTAGAAAACCTAAATAAGTAATAATGATGAATGGTGTACAGCTGACAAAGGTTTCTCCTCAGTGAGGTACAAAGGTGAACAGTGAGTATAATCTATTGTGTGTTTAAATATAAATCAATAAAGTTTCACACTATATCAAAATATTTGATTCCCAAAATGCTATATATGTATTTAATGAGCTGAAACATAATTTTAAATTGCTAATTTAAAAAGGTAACCGATGCAAAGATGTTTATCTTACAACCCCCACAATCCTCTCAAGATACGGATGGAAGGATGCAGTTAGCATTAGTAACCAATATGGCAGCTGGAATAGGGTAGCTACAGGAGTGGCAGTGACAGGGAAGGCGTGCTGTAAGTTTAGAACCAAATTCCCTTCAGAACAGCGTCAAACAGTGTCATAAAGTGCCCTTTCTGGGGTCAGACTGTAGAGCTCTGCATCTGACAATTTCTGTGACTTTCCAAAGCTGACATTTCAAAGCGTACACCCACTCTCCACAGCACTTGTCCAGGTGCACTCCGAGTGTGAAAATAAGTCGGTCTTTCGTACTCAAATTTGATTCTGTTCGCTCCTTGCACAGCAACCTCCACCTCCAAATAGACCGCTTACCACTCAACATGAAAAGCTGAAGGCATTCACCCGTTTCCACTTTTTTTCTTTTACTTAGTCATCTTTGTCTGTAGGGGGCCAATCTTACTCCAAGTACCTCTAATTTACCATCATGCTAGCCACCATTTTGGAAGAGTAGATTTGATCGCTCCTAGAACTTTATTTTATCTCTAGACTGTATAAAAAGGATGTACCTGTTGACCTCTTCTATTGCAGATGATTTAAAATGTTTGCATTGTGACACTGGATGTTGTGTCAGTCAGCTTACCAGGTTCATTGGTCATGGCAGACCAGGTGAGGTACATGGTATAGAGAGTGACAAGAGAGGACTGCAGTAACCCAGACCTGGGCTGGGACTCCTTCACAGAGATAGAGACAAAAAAAAGAGACTTAGAGAGAGACAAAGAAATGCATTATGGATGAGACATGGTTACTGTCACACTTCTGTTGCACCGTCATTCACTCTAAATAGAAGCATCAACTGGAATTTAAGTTTGTATGCCTCAGAGCCAGGAGTCACGATAAAGGCTGGTGGTATTTACCTGGATTTGAGGCAGGATAGACATGACAGAGGCACCAATGCACAACAGCATATTGACGCTGATGAAGGCCTTGTTCTCTGTGCAACCATCAGAGTGGGTGTAGTACACGTAGAACATCACCAGGGAGACCAGAGACACCAAGTAGTTCACAGTGGTGGCAGACAGAAGAGCTGTGGTGGGACAGGGGTCAAAGTTCATTCTGGATGTGGTTTTAGACTAGCTTGGCAAATCAAGTTTGAACGGATTAAAAAATCAAATCAAAGGGTTCACACGCACATACACACACATCACATCACATCGCATCACATACCTGCATACCAGCACCGAGAGTTACCCTCTTCCATCTTCTCAACCCAGGACTCATTCCAGGAATGGGCAAAGTCGATGAGTAACACAAGCTGGATCAAAATGAAGCAGAAGGCCCCAGCCATACCCACATAGAACCAGACTATGGGAAAAATTAGAGTAAAAATTAGTTCAGGTGGACGTGCCGTTAACCCATTTATTTCAAAACAAATTCGTGGAAGAAAAGTCATGCTTCAAATTGATCTGCACGAGTGACCATCATGCTTCAGCAATTTTTTCAGACAATATAGTAGATCTCCTTTATTTTATATGGCTCTCGTAAACTTTCAGAACTCAGTTGGAATATGATGTAGTTTAAGTCCTTTTAAGTTGCAGGACCTACATTCTGGAAAAAAATAAAAACAGCAATTACCTATAGTGAAGGGACCTTCTGGGATGAAAAAGGCACCGATGGTGATGGCAGTAGCTGCAGCAAACTTGAAGAACCAAAATCTTGAAAAAAAAGATGAATAAATCCAGTTGTGACCTTGCTCATCACTCCATATCATTCTACCACAGCAGAATATAGTCTATATTACAAATCTACACAACTCTAATGGGGCGCTAGCACTGTAACCTTTGACTATGATATCAATCTGTCTTTATACTGATTAGCACAGTGACATATAGATTTGTGTTATTTCATTATATGACAGCAACATTAACTCTTTATATATAATATTTTTATATACAAGTCCAATAAAATCATCAAATAGATTATTCTGGACTCACAGATAATCCAAAAATATGGCTTGTCAAAGTATCTAACAGTGGGGTACCAGGGCAAACACAGGCGTGTATTTTTACCCTCTTTGATACCTCCCCCTATGTCCAGCTGTATCTAATCTAGAGTAGCTTCTAATAAGTTCTCTGGTATACTGATAAGCAATGGAGCGAGCTCAAGTATGACTTAGCGAGGCCTCTTAAGAGGTCAGACATGACTAAAAAGCAATTCTGAAGCCCTCGGATCAATAGTGCATGCCTCAGAATGATTTCTTTTTGCATTGCACCAAAACATTTTAAAAAGAAAACTACTACTCTAAATCATAAAATAGAACAATATAATTATTTCTATCACTCACATTTAACCACTAACCAAGTACCAAGTTTGGATCTAGACTTATGGTCATCTTACCCGTTGTGTAAAGCTGCTCGTGGGTCCTGGCTGCTCTTGACTTTGATCATCAGCAGAGAGAAAAGCAGGAAAAACATGGCCATGCCGAAACAGACGCGATACACAGCCTTGTAGCCAACCAGCACATCACAGTTCACATGACCCTCCACACCAGGAATGGACGAGCCCATCCCTCCCTCGCAGAACCCTGGAATCTACAGGAGAGGAGAGCCACAGCACATAATGTAAACCCAAGTGAATGGCAAATGATGATATTGTTGCTCCTTCAGGGAAAGAACACTGGGGTTCCTGAAAAAGGAAACATGACTGAACAACGCTACTCCACAGCTGCTACATCACCAAGCACTTCCATGTCCGAGGATAGGAATAGGGAGGTAAGTGGATCAACCAAAATGAAAAAATGTCAGGTTTCAACTTCACTAAAACCCAAAGTGGAAAAGACACATAAGGGCCCACCTGTTTTGTCGATAAATGCTGCAGTATCATGGTAACCAGTTAGAACTGGTACCATGTAGGTTCAGAACTGACCACACTATAGCAAATTCAAGTAAGGCTCACAACCTGTGTTGCGTATCATCAACTCTCTCTCTACCCTGCCTTTCCTGTCACTTTTCAACTCTTATCTTGAATTTACTAAACAAAACCTTCCAACAAATAAATACCAGTGAATAATTCCTGAACATTACTTGTAGAAAGTGTAACATAAAAAATATTGAGAAATTTGCTAATTAACCTCTTCCGCAATCTTTGTAAACTCTCTCACTCACTTGTACCTCTTTTCTGCCAGCACGTGGCCAACGCCAGTGTGGCATCAGCTCTGCCTTGATGCCTTTTGAAAACCAGCCCGCATTTCGACAGGTTTGAGACATGAACCTTTAGTAGCGGAAGTTGGGGTAATTTCCGTGGGAAAAAAGTCATGGCTGACAGAATGCATCTGCTTTGGTTCCTTTTTATAAATTTATTTTTATTTCACTGCTTTCAAGAAGCCTCTCGCTGCTGCTTTCGCTCATATTTTATCAAAATTGTGGTGAATGTCTTGCGGTAGCCCCTCCCATAGCCACTGACATCAGTGTCTTTATGCATGCTCAATAATCCAGGTAAGAAAATCACAGAAAGTTGAATCAGTTCACCTGGGAACGTTTATTGAAAGAGAAACGTTTCGTCGCTCATCTAAGTCACCTCTTCAGTCTCAACTGACTCTCTCAAAAAAGTTGTGTCCAGATGAACCGATTCAATTTTCAGTGACTGACATCAGTGCTTCCAACTTTCTGACCAGCAATTTTGGAGAGCCGTGCCAGTGCCAGGAAATGCTTGGAACCGCTTCTAGATTAGGCACCAGCACTGCGTCAGTGGAGAAGGGCTATCAGTGGAATGCATCAATATAAGGTCTTTTTCATTTTCATATGTAGGGTGCTGACACGTGACATCATATTGAACTTTATCAGATAACACTTAGTCAACCTTGACACGCACAAAGCCATCACCCTTGTCAAAGTGTGCAAACAAGGCAACACTGTTCTCAGATTATTATACCAAATGCATATATTTAAAAAAAAGGGTTTACAGATGCACAACAGTGGTGTGAAACGTGGTGAGAAGCGTACCTTCTTGAGTTGTCCCTCCATGCCAGGCATCAACATGATACAGGCAATGCCAACTCCCAGCAGCAGGAAGAAGGCATAAATTAGCCGAGTCACTGTCGAGTTGTTTCCACTGGGGCAGCAACGACACAACAGGCAGGGGGCGCTGCCACACAGGCAGGGAATCTGGAGGAAAGAGGAATTTTAAGTGTTAACACTTCATGTGTGAATATTTACAGTAGAGAATTGTGCTATATCCAGAGTTTACTAACTGTTTAAACGTTTGTGCTTTTGGCACACTAGAATGAAAGATACCCGCTCCCTGGTGCCTGTTAAACTAGATATACTTCTTAGGTTTGCAGATATTCTATGATAGATATATGAAGTGACAAGCTTATAAATATTGTTACTCTAGTGTTTATTTACTTTATAACAGTGTGCTTATATCCTTTGTATTCTTTACTGTATGTTGAGCATCCTGCCAAGTCAAATTCTTCTCTGACCTGCTTAGCTAACAGTACGAGACGTGAATTTTTTGAATTGCTAAAGTTCCACTACCACAGTAAAATGTGATTGCATTAAGCAAGATAACTTAATTAACCTTTGCTGCTCCAGCAGCTTCTGTCTTTTAATGATATACTACACATGACATTTTAACTGATCAAAATGTGTTTCATAATTTAGTAGAACCATTATGGTTAGTTCAGTAATATACAGGTTATTTAAAAAGATCTCCATGAGCAAACTGCATTTCAATAGCCACTTGATTTTAAAGTTTTCCTTATCACTTTGAAGAAACGTCTTGGAGTGGTGTCAAGCTAAATTCCTGTGATTTTCAACCCGGTGACGTCAGTCTCATAGGGGTGTTTTGTTCCACAGTCTACGCTGGAGATTAAGGGAGACCAAACACATTTTAACAAAACACCTTCGCTCAGGGATAAACTGCCAGATGAGATCAGGTTCACCAATGCAAGGTCTTCCTCCAAAAGTTTTCTGAAAGCCTTTTTCCGCCTTGCCTTTAATGGAACCATGGTCAGTATGTTTTTATTTTCTAATTTATGTGCTTGTACCCTTTGCATTTTAGTGCCATTTTTCCTTTTTCTTTCAATGTTAACGTTTCTTACACTGTGGTTATGTAGTACTTTGCATTGTTTTATAATTTCTTTTTTTTTTCAATTTCTTTAGTTTAATAAGATTTCTCTCAATTCATCTCATTATCACTATCGCCGTGAGCATCGACATTACCATCTCAGCCCTGGGATCAAGTGAAATAAACCCAGATCGCCATTATAAATCTACTATACAGCAGCCACGCTGCAGGCGATTTACGTCACCCACGCCACAATAAGAAACAACATTATACAACTGATTAACCTTTCCGTGATTTCCTTTCCTAGATTATTGAGCATTCATAAAGACACCGTTATATAAATGCTTGGCAGTAATCGTTAATGACTAGTAATCAAATTGCTAAAACTATTAAAAGCACAAAAGAGCAAATCTCAGGCTCCCTGTGGCAAAACGAGAGGAACAATGGTCTAGCAGCTGTGCCAGTTATTCTAGCCAGCTAATCCGTGATCAGCAATATTTAGCTTTATTTATTTTTTTCCAGAAATGTTTGTTTGTCGCAGCTATTCAACCCCCCCTCCACTTCTGTGACCCACATTTCGCAACACGGACTGCCTGGTCCGACATGTGCTGATATCTGACTCCGTTTTGAATCCGCTCTGTGTCGCAACGTTGTCAAGCTCCATCTAAATTATTGACGATGACATCTGTTTACCGGCTTTGTCAGCAAAACTGTTAGTCAACACACCACCAATTGTAGATGACAAAACAGTCAAATTCAAAAACAAATTAGAGCCTTTTCGACGGTCAGTTCACAGATCAAACACTAGCGACGTATCTGCACCTATCGTTACGTCGTCAAGAAACGAAGTCATCACGCCGTTGTCCACCAGTTTACAGCTGGGTGGCTAGGTGCTAGGTGCTAGGTAGTAGGTAGTTAGTTACCCGTTGGCACGTTAATCAAACACAATTCTCGTCGAAAAAGGCAACTGGCTGGGGGGGAGAAGTCGATAAATTTGCCTCACATTTGCTTTTACAGACACTGCGTCAAACGGGGAACCACCCCGGCTCCCCTTCGCTTTGTGCCGTTGCGCATCGATAACAAAAACAACAAATGGACGTTGAACCGATTTCAATTTTGGGTGGATGGATGTCGACAGCTTACCCAACTTGCCACGGAGCACAATCCAAGGACGGCTCCCATGGTGGGGTTGTCTAGTCCTCTTCTCGAGTCACAGAGGACGGATGATCGCCGTGCGGACGACGGATTTAGTCTGTTTACAATTCTGTTACTTCCGTTTTAGTCGAGGGTCTTGCGTCACATCCGCCAGTCGTCCCATATGGCACGTTCTTTTTAATTTATCCGTTATACTATAGCTCTCGCGCGCGCGCGCGCGCGCGCTCTCTCTCTCTCTCTCTCTCTCAGTTCTCTCAATGGGTAGATAGAATTTCTAGTCAGTTTGCTCGTTGAACAAATACTCCGGACAAAAATGCGGTGACAAATTTAAAGCTAAAATTAAAATTTAAAGCTTTACAAGGTCACTTTTCGGCTTCGGCAACATATTTAAATACGTCACTGCCACAAAAACAACCGGGGGCATTTTTATGTATCTCAATTTTATCACAGAAGAAGGGGCGCTATGCTCATAGCCAAGGTCAAGTAAAATGACTACCCCTTGATTTAAGAAAAAAAAATTTTTTTAATTGAATTGATTGAGTCATTCCTTAACTCATTTGGAAACAGAAAATGAACTGCCCTAAAGCAATCCCTGTATTTCCCGGGAGGTTTCACACCGGTTGGTGGACAAAATCCACAGTGAAAACAAGGCTACAGGGGAACTTATTTGAACGGAGATTCTTACACAGTCATTATATTATGTCACCAAAATGAATTTTAAGATATGTTAAAAGTAGAATCTTAATTGGCTTCCTCTATGCTGTGGGTTTCTGTTGTGGGGTGTTGCTGCAGGGATGAGACATACCCCTTCCTATCCCCAATTCACCACATAGTGCGGATACCCTCAATAGCACACTTGCTGGAATTTAAAAAAGGCTGTTTAGTACTTGCACAGTAAACGTGTTGCAAGGTCTGTAATATATTCTCTATATTATCTGGATGTATCTTATACTGCTAATATATCCATAGCAGTGATTTGAGCCAGAGACCAATTTCCAACGTCTGGTCCTCTTTATTGTAACTCTCCGACTGTCGCAGCAGTCAACATCCGGGGTATATGAGAGTCTAGCTTAACCACCACTAGGTAGCGCTGTTGGTCTACTACACTCCTCCCCCTTAAACTATGAAGTTCCCCTAATAAAATATTATCACTCTAAAACATGCTGATATGGCAAATTACTTTCAACATCTTTTACTTGGTCTTTACTGGTTACACAACCCACTTCGACCCACATTTGCCCATTTACATATCAGTCTCAGGAACTCTTTTTCACATTTTTTTCTGAACAGGAGTTGAACAATTTAGTCTCTCAGGACTCTTTTATTCAGGAACTCGCTGATCTTACAGAGACAGTCGTTTTGGAGGTGCCCTCTCTCTCTGAGGGTACCGGCGCTCAACCACCTCAGGGGAAGTGGATGCTCGATGAGGAGGCGACACGGCCTTGCCCACCGAACCTCGTAAGGGTGTTGCAAGCTTCTCCGGAGCCTGCATCCTTGGAACGGGTGTATCTTCAGGTGAGTACGGGCTAGCACCTACGGCTCCAGGTGTGCCTTTCCCCCCCAAATCCGCAACTGCAGGGTAGGTGTTGCTGATACCCATCTGGTCATCCTGAAACTGAAATGCCTCAGGAGGACTGGAAGGTCAGTCGAACAGCAGATGGTCAATGTGGACTGAACGTCGGTTCACTCCATTCCACACCAGGTAGGTGACTGGTCCGAGTCTCTTTTCCACTGTCCCTTTCGTCCACCTCTCCTTTCCTCCACGGAAGTTTCGGATCAGTACTGAGTCCCCCTCTGACAGATGTCTCAGCTTCGAGGCGGGTTGGTCATGATAGTCCTTCTGCTTTTGTTGTTTGTCCCCCACCACTCGAGCGAGGTCTGGCTTCAGCAGGCTGAACCTGGTCCTAGGCTGACGTTTGAGGAACAGCTCTGCTGGTGTGCAACCTGTAACGCTGTGTGGTGTGGTCCTGTATGACAACAGGAAGTTGGCGAGCCTGTGTTTCACTGTAATAGTGACGTTTTGTTTCTTCTCATCAAGAAGCAGGATGGTAAGCTGGCACCAAGGTCTGCTTAATGCCGTTGCTTTTCGGGAATGTTTTGTACTCCAGCGATTTGAATTGTGGACCGTTGTCCGAGATGATCTCCTCAGGAAGACCATAGGACAAAAAGATGCTCCGCAGCACTTCGATCGTTTTGGCTGCGGTAGTTGTTGCCATGGGGATAACCTCAAGCCATTTTGAATGACTGTCTACTAACACTAGGAAGTGTTACTGATCCTTCTCTGCAAAGTCAATATGTAGCCTCTGCCACACTCTCGTAGGCCACTGCCAGCAGTGTAGTGGTGCTACTGCTGGTAGTTTCCTCACACTCTGACAAGCATCACATTGCTGCACTGCACGTTCGATATCACTGTCCAACTGAGGCCACCATAAATAGCCCCTCGCCAAACTTTTCATCCTGCACCCTCCGGGGTGCCCTTGGTGTAGGTCGTACAGTAGTCGTTCTCTGTGTGCTGGTGGGATGATAATTCGAATTCCCCACAGAATGCATCCTTGTTCCACAGACAGTTCATTCCTTCGGTTGAAGTACGGTTTCAGTGTGTCATCGTTGATGTAACTCGGCCATCCAGACCGGGTCAGTTCCAGTACCTTGCATAGGACTGGGTCCTTGAGAGTGCTCTGTGCAATCTCTGTAGCCTGCACGGGTAGCTCATCTACTAATGAGAAATAAAAGATGCTGTTCTCCTCCGCTGTTTTGTCCTTTTCTTTCCCCGGCAGTCTAGATAACGCATCCGCATTTGCATTGTCCGCTGACGTTCTGTACTCTATACTGTAGTCATAAGCCATAAGCCTCAGTGCCCATCTCTGCATACGCAAAGCGGCTAGTGTAGGGATTTCTGACTTGGGTCCTAAGATGGCAAGGAGGGGTTTGTGGTCAGTTATTAAACTGAATTTGCGGGCATAGAGATAGTTATGAAATTTGGTCACGCCAAATATTTTGGCCAACGCCTCCTTCTCTATCTGACTATATTTACTCTCTGACTCTGTCAACGTACATGACGCAAAGGCGATTGGTTTCTCGTCCCCATTTTCCATTATGTGCGACATTACCGCACCTATCCCATAAGGGGATGCGTCACAAGCTAATCTCAGTGGTTTCTGCGTGTCGTAGTGTACTACTACTGAGCTTTTCACTTAACTGTTCTTTGGCAGCCTTGAATGCTGCTGCACTCTCTGGTGTCCATTTCCATTCGACTTCCTTCTTCAGCAGTTGGTGTAGTGGCTGCAATACGGTCGACAGATCTTTCATGAAACAGCCATAATAGTTTAACAGTCCTAGGAATGACCGTAGCTCTGTGACGTTTGTGGGCTGGGGTGCATTTACAATGGCGGCAACCTTTGTCTCAGTGGGGTGAAGTCCCTCTTTATCTATCAGATGCCCCAGGTACTCTACTTTCTCCTGCATGAAGTCACATTTGGCTCTTTTCACTCTTACCCCGTAGCTCTCCAGTCGGCTCAAAACCTCATCTAGGTTCCTCAGGTGCTCCTCTCTTGTTCTGCCTGTGACTAGTATGTCATCGAGGAAGCAGGTCACATGCTCTAAGCCTTGTAGTATCTGGTCCATCACATTCTGGAACATAGAAGGTGCACTCGACACTCCATATGAAAGTCTGTGATAAACATACAGTCCTTTGTGGGTATTTATTGTTAAATACTTCTCTGAGTCCTTCTCTAACTCAAGCTGTTGGTAGGCATGTGAGAGATCTAATTTGCTAAAGAGAGTGCCCCCGGCCAGTGTGGCGAAGAGATCCTCGGCGTTCGGTAGTGGATAGGTCTCCTCTTCCACACTCTGATTAACCGTGACTTTATAGTCTCCACAGATACGAATTGACTTGTCTGATTTGGGTACAACTACTATCGGGGCAGCCCACTGACTATGGTCTATCTTTGAGATAATACCAGCCTTTTCCAGCCTATCTAGCTCTTTTTCAACTGCGTCTTTTAGTGCGTATGGCACTGGTCTTGCCTTTCTGAAGACAGGTTTTGTATCTGGCTTCACTTTGATATTTGCCTTAAATTCACGAATAGTTTCAGGCTCCTCAGCAAATACTGCTTTGTGTCTCTGTAACACTGCCTCTACATCTGTGTTATCACTGCCCCCTGCTGGTGTAACTGAGAATATGCTTGCCCAGTCTAGTTTAAAACTGGCCAGCCAGTTACGGCCAAGGAGGGCTGGTCTGTCACCTTTCACAATCACAAGAGGTAAATCTCCACTCTGGTTGTCATATTTCGCATTGACAGTCACTTGACCCATCAAGGGAATGTTCTCACCGGAAAAGGTTGACAGACGCACTTTACTTTCTTTCAGTGGCAGGTGTGAGAGATGTTCCTTGTACACTATCTCAGATACCAGGGTTACGGCAGCTCCTGTGTCAAGCTGCATGTCTACAGGGTTTCCTTCTAACTTAATATTGACCTTAATGTCCTTTTTTCCATTACCAACTGTATTCGTGGGGTACACTGTATTCATCGGATACGCACCAAACTGTTCATCCTCATTTCCATCTACTCTCTCACTTGGACTGTGGTCTTCAGCCACATACTGTGTATGTCCCTGTCTATTTTTAGTTTTACACATTCTTGCTATGTGCCCTACCTTGGAACACTTGTGGCATGTCTCGGTTTTATACCTACATACTTGAGCTGCATGGTTGTTACCTCCACATCGGTAACAGGGTTGGTGCGTTTCTGTTCTCTGTGGTCTAGCATTATCACTGGTAGGTTGCTTGCTTTTCCACTCGTTGGTGGACGACTTGCTTCTCCACGCACCCTTGCTTGTTCTCTTCTTGTCTATCTTATTCACTGTTGCAGCTCCGCTTGGTTTGCTGCTAAACTCCAGCGTATTCTTTGACGCCATTTCCATAGATAAGGCCAGCTCACATGCTTTTGCAAAAGTCAGATTGTGTTCTGCGAGCAACCTTCTCTGAATAGCCTCCACCTTTAAACCTCTAACAAATCGGTCTCTCAGTGCTTCATTTAAATGCTGACCGAATTCACAATGTGTGGACAGGTGCTTTAAAGCAACCACATAATCAGACACTGAATCATTTTCTAGTTGGTTTCTTTTCTGAAATCTCAAACGTTCAGCTATGATTAGTGGCTTGGGTTTATAATGGGATGCTCAGTACTGCATACGTGAGGCTACTCGGTTTTTCTGGTATGCAGAGGTTCTTTAGTAGGCCATAGGCTTCTGCGCCTATCACAGACAGGAAAACATTGGCCTTTTTACCGTCCTCCACTTCATTAACGATCATCCATTGCTCCAATCTTTCAAGGTACGACTCGAAGTCCTCTTTACCTTCCTTGTATTCAGCAATATTGCCGATGAAATGCGCCATGCTTGTGCTTGGCTTGGCTAGCTAGTCTTTTCTTGCTAGCTGGGTGTAAACTAGCTTGTAGCGTCACGTTGCTTCGTCCGCTTTTATTAACTACTGGGCTTACCTTCTCACATTAAAGGTATCCCATCCTTGTCGCCACTGTAATATATTCTCTATATTATCTGGATGTATCTTATACTGCTAATATATCCATAACAGTGATTTGAGCCGGAGACCAATTTCCAACGTCTGGTCCTCTTTATTGTAACTCTCCGACTGTCGCAGCAGTCAACATCCGGGGTATATGAGAGCCTAGCTTAACCACCACTAGGTAGCGCTGTTAGTCTACTACAAGGTCAGTATCACTGCGGAATAATTCCCCCCCCCCCCCATTTGTATAGCTCTCCATCATTTGATAGTATGGCCTATAGTAATTCAACGGTGAAAATGGTCATGGGCTCTCTTTCAGTGGAAAGAGGCTATATGTCACAACAAGCCAGTGTGTCGCATTGAGATATGTGAACTGAAGGAAATTGTCTCTTGACTGGGTTGAAAAACTTGAGCATCAGTTTTGCTTGTAGCAGACCAACCAGCACAGCTTCCGCTCAAAATGACTTGGGGACTGAGGGACTCGGTGGAAGTTCCCATTAAGTTCCATATGTTCACTATGACAATGTAGTTGTTTTGTCAACTATAAGAATGGATTGACACATTATGCTATGTGCATACATAACATAAGGCGAAACAGAGGCTTGTTGCACCATATCGCCTCCCTCTGTACACCATTCATCTGTTCGCACTGTGCCAGAATTTGATGTTGTCCCTCACTGCTCGCTCACACTCCTCCATATCATAAGCCCTGCTTTCCCCCATCTCAAATCCAGCAAACCAAAACAAACCTGTGGGACGGAATTGCACAGAAGTGGATAATTCCCCACATTCTCCTGTATTTGTATTCTCACAGATGAGAATACAAACCCAGAGTTATTCACAAGCGGCACGGTGGCCCAGTGGTTAGCACTGTCGCCTCACAGCAAGAAGGTCCTGGGTTCGAACCCCAAGCCGTCCCAGGTCCTTTCTGTGTGGAGTTTGCATGTTCTCTCCATGTTTGCATGGGTTTCCTCCGGGTGCTCCAGTTTCCTCCCACCATCAAAAAGACACGCATGTTAGGGTTAATACTCCTTTCTGTGTCCCTGACCAAGGCAGTGGAAAGACGAACTGGAGTTGGTCTGCAGGTGCTGTAGCTGCCCACTGCTCCTATACAATGGGATGGATTAAATGCAGAGAACAAATTCTTTGTAAGAATGTCATGTCAAAGGGGCTTTATCAGATGAGAATACAAATTCAGACTTATTCACCTTAATATAGTCTGCTCTAGGTCGTGTACCTCTTATGATCAGTTGTCAGTCATTTTAACTTTTATAACACAGAGACACATACACATACCTAATTTCAGCTTTCTCTGGCACAATATCTTGCATCGTGGTCAATGTGCAACAACATGAACAACATTGCTTTTTTTTGTCTTTAAAAAACAAAATTTCTGTACCACCAAGGCTAATTATCATAGTTATATGTACACGTTTATTTGCGCAATGTTTACCGAGAGTGTCAAATACAGAAGTTGATTCACTGAGCTTTAGAAATAGTGCTTTTCTTTTCCTCACAAGGCTCCAAGATTGTAATTAAGGGCATGGCTTCGAACCATGACAGTTTACAGGTTAAAACAAGTGGTGTTAGACGGCCCCTGAAGACCCTCCCAAAACGTCTGGGGCAGCTGGCCAGAGACACAAACAGACAGTTAGGTGGAAAGACAGTCTGACCACTGCGGTTGAAAGAGAAGCTTGTGGTAAGGAGCGATCTGTCATGGTGACGGCAAGGTCGTCTCAGCCAGCAGCACTGATGGTGACAAAACAAGGCTCTGACTTAGACTGATTGACAGTCTGGTGCTGGAGGGAGAGGCTCTTGACAACTGAAAGGTCAACTCAGGCAGCAGAATAGACAAACCAGCAGATGGTTCAGAGAGGAATACAAGAGGGAAATTTGGAGATGCATAGATAGATAGATAGATAGATAGATAGATAGATAGATAGATAGATAGATAGATAGATAGATAGATAGATAGATAGATAGATAGATAGATAGATAGATAGATAGATAGATAGATAGATAGAAAAAATGAATAGTATAGATACAGTGATTGATTGATTGATCGATCGATTGATTGATTGATTGATTGATTGATCGTACGATCGACAGACAGACAGACAGACAGACAGACAGACAGACAGACAGACAGATGTATGGGATAAAGTTTTTTGGTGAGGAGTAAAATGTTTGTTTTTCACCTCTAACAATCAAGGTCATCATTTGTACGTACGAGTTGAAACATGTCTGTGGGTTTTGAGGGGCAGCAATGAAATGACCTTCAGATGTGTTGGTCAGTGAAACCCTTCCTGAGTGACTTTATTGGGGTACAACGATGGTCCCGGCATTCTGGCCATTTTATTGCACGATAAGGTGATATAATTCTATATAACAACGCAAAAGACCTATTTGAATAAATATAGAGTCAGTGATTACGGATCAGTGCCTCGAGACGGGCTTAGTATTTTTGCTAAGATGCAAGATTAGCTCACTTTTTCCCTCCTTGACTTGATATTAAGACGACCTAAGTGAGAACATGTTATCAATGCATCTGGAATTAAATGAAGTGGAGGGTGCAAAATGGCAAGAGGCGGAGGTGGAGATGTGTGAGTCGTTTGGCTCCGCTAGAGGGAGCCATTACAGGAAGATTTGGGAGTGACGTGTCAGGGTCTGACCCGTGTCTGTGATCTCAGCAGCAGCACGTTGCTTCTCTGTTGGTCTGATCTCTCTCTTTAGGCCGGCGTTTGGTTTGATTTTGCATCATTGGCAGTGATTCATTTTACATTCTCAGTTTTCTTACCGAGTCATTTCAGCGACACAGGTGGATTCACAAGAAGATATTGTAGCGAATTCGGGGGACAACGCAACCACGGGAACTGCCGCGGCCGGGAAGCGAACCCGTATCGCCCGCACCGCAGGAGACGTCGCTAACCGCTCGACTAAAGGCTCAGACCCGCCAACACGCGGCCAGCGTGTCTACTAATCCATGCACGTTACACTATTATTTGTTGTCCAACTTGAGGGAATGTGTTGCCACGATACGACTAGCAATATTAAACAAGTTCAACTCTGAACATCCACATATAAGTTCATCACATCAGAAAATAAATTCATTTTCGTGTGTACTTACAAATATACATATATACCTACAGGTGCCATCATATACTACATAAAAACGTGTATGACGTTTAAATGAGACGTACAGGAGACAGACAAGGACTACGTATTTTATTTAAATCTGTTATGGCAAAAGGAAAAAACATGGACCTAAGCACAGGTAATTCATGAACAGTGTAAACGGTGATTATTTCAGTCATTTAATTGACTTATGAACACCTTCATCACTGCTTATGAAAGCACCTCTCCCCCTTTATGTATATGAAGACATAGTTACGTTTTATGGCAACATTTACATGACAACTATTGGCTACAAACCTTTGTGGCCAAATGAGGAGGCCGAGCATCATCATTGTTAAGGATGCTAGACCTGGAGTTTAAGCCTAAGAGTTTTATTCATGCATTTATTTTTGTATGAAGTTGAGTGAGGTAGTATTTCTCAACTACATTCCTTTGTTCGGCAGTGGGGAAGCTTCTGACACAGGATCAGTGGCAACCCAGTTTCGTGTTGGATGGATCTCCGGGATCCGGACTGCTCAAACACCAATACACTTGCTCGTACGCATCCCCGTAGGTGTCAGCGAGTTACATAAAAGTGTTTGTTCCTGTCACGCTGTCAGGCTGAAATTGTTATAGTTGTTGAAATCGCATCGCCGAAGTGCACAGCAGGGACCGACTCACTGCATGATCATTCATTTTGGGGACTTCGAGCAGTTAATCTTTCCTGCAGGACTCCCTGTGCTCTACTGTTCTCACAATGCTAATTGTATTAATGGCAATCAAAGAGGATTAATTCTGTGGTAACCTTATTCCTTCATAGCTGTAATGTAGATTCGCGTTCAGTACAGACCCGGTCGTAGTGCACCCCGATAGGAATTGTAATGAGATATTTTTTTGGGGGGGGGCGGTGTCCCTTACTTTGAAGAAAAACAACACTTGTATTTTTCATAGGTAAGATCTGCTATTTGATTTCGTGACACTATTATAAAACTCTTTGATCCTCACTATGAAGTGTTCGCTTCATATTGCAATACCGTTAGAAAAGCGCTATATAAGATTATTATTATTAATAATCATCATCATCATCATCCTCATCATCATCCCTCCAGAGAAATATCACCAGAGCACCAGCCAAGTAACGCCTGGGAATTTCTGGATGCAAGAACAGGTATGAATGGGCCGTCCGGGTAGCGTAGTGGTCTATATTCCGTTGCCTACCAATACGGGGATCGCCGGTTCGAATCCCCGTGTTACATCCGGCTTGGTCCGGCGTCCCTACAGACACAATTGGTCGTGGCTGCGGGTGGGTATGTGTCCTGGTCACTGCACCAGCGCCTCCTCTGGTAGGTCGGGGGCGCCTGTTCGGGGGGGAGGGGGAACTGGGGGGAATAGCGTGATCCTCCCACGCACTACGTCCCCCTGACCGAAACTCCTCAATGTCAGGTGAAAAGACGCGGCTGGCGACTCCACATCCCGCATAGCACCTGACACTGGGCCGGATCCGCCCACTGTCCGGCACATCCGCAAAGGAATCACATCCGCCCGTAGACCGCCCCCCCCGCCTCTGCGCCGGTTGCAGCAGATCATTATAGCAGTCACATCCGCTCCTAGACCGCCCCCCTCTGGCCAGTGTGTGGCCTCCTAAAGTCGGAACCCGTTTTTAAGTTAGGCCTTGTGGATCTAAAATGAGTCAAGAGTCAGCGCCTGAATTCCCAATATCTCACATAATTTTTTTAGTAACAGATTTAAGTGGACTGTTAAGAGAAAAAGAGAACGTTTACGATCCTTGAATATGTCGCCATGCATTTTTGTACCGGCGTCATGGCGTCACGGTGTCACGTTTAAATTCAAATTTTAACCGTCAAGGCAGGAAGGCGCCAACTCCATTCAGCCGCGGACAGCAATCCGGGGGAGAGCCCAAGATTGCTGGTGAGTGCAACCTTAAAGTTGTGTGTTTAACAAATATAACTTTAGAACATTTCTCAAAAATAGCTATTAATGTGGTTATGTTTGACGTTTTAATTCTGACGATTCAGTTAGCTGTAGAATAATGTACGCTAACGTTAGGCTAAAGGTAACGTTAGCTAAGCTTGTGTTAGCTAACTTTGAGTGGTTTGCTAACAGTTGCGCGCTATTTTGCAAACTATCGTTATATTGCTCTTTATAGTGAATTAACGTTATCGAAATATGTAATTGGCAAAGAAGGATTTCTATTAAGGATGAAGGTCTGGGTCTGGTGTTGGTTAGCCTAACGTTAATTATAAGCAGGCATAGCACCTGACACTGGGCCGGATCCGCCCACAGTCCAGCAGATCCGCATAGGAATCACATCCGCCCATAGACCGCCCCCCCCCTCCCGCCTCTGCGCCGATTCCGGCAGATCAGCCACATCCGCTCCTAGACCGCCCCGTGCCTCTGGCCAAAGTGTGGCCTCCTAAAGTATTGGCCCGTCGTGCAAAAAGACACTGGGAACCGCGCCAGTTACTGTGATACAGCCGGGCCAGATCTGGCCCAGTTTTATTTTGCTGTATCAGAGGAAGCATGTGGTAGTCTGCAGCCCTCCCCGGATCTGCAGAGGGGGTGGAGCACCGACAGGAGACGGCTCGGAAGAGTTGGGTAATTGGCAAAGTACAACTGAGGAGAAAATTAAAAATAATAGTAATAATAGGTGTGAACGGACGAGAGATGTGAAATGATGCTGGTCCAAAAAATGTCTCACCACAATTTGCTAGCAAAGGCCCGTACATATAAAGGCCCGTTAACCCCCACCCAACCCCCCATAGCAACTGTCTTATCATCTGGGTGTGCTCTGCCGTGCTCCGGGCCTGATTCGGCGTGTCAGTGGTGTGACGCGGTAAAAGGCTGTGCTAGAATCTCTGATACACAACCCGTGACACCAAAGTCCGATGGCTCACTAGCAAGCAGCGACAACGCTGTTCCCAATATGTTCATAGGTGATTACCAACAACGGAAAAACGCGGTTTCACCACAATGATTTAACAAATTATGCAATTCCAAAACTGAAGTCCACTTCTCATGCCGGGCGTTATTGTCAATATCTTTATTTATTTAGTAGTGATTTGCCGAGTGCTCGTTACACTCCCGGTATGTAAATGTTGGTGTAAAAGAAAAAAGGACATCCCGGAAGTAGAGTCAACGCGTAGATTTTAGTACACGGGAGAAGTTCGCCCTCAGGTATTTCTGCCAGAACAAAGGGCTTTCTGCCAAATTCATCGAATTTGCCTCAACTTAACCTGACCTTACGTCATCTTAACCTAACCCTAATCTTAACCTAACGCTTACTTTGACCTACCCTTAACCCGAAAGCTAACCTTAACGTAACCGATAGCTAACCGTCGACCTAACCTTAACCGAACGCTCCCGCTAGACCGGAAGCTCTATGGCAGAGAGCCCCGAATTAAACTTCTCCCGCGTGCTGAGTTTCGACGGCTCCCGCGCCACGAAACGGCACCCAGCCTCTGCGCAGTGGGCGCACGCACCACGCGCACGCACCACGCGTCCTCCGCCAGCGGCGTGCCGGGCGGCAGCAGAGAGCACAGTGCAGGCGGCTCGGAACACACACACACACACACACACACACACGCCGCATCTCACGGCCGGCTGGCTGGCCGATAAGGGGATTCCTCCAGCGGAACGCCGTGTTACGTGTTTTCCATATTGACCCTCCTCATTGGGTAAGTCATGGATCCCAACATTTTCGCAACGCTGCCGTTGACATGAGCGGCGAGCGAGCCGCTGTTGGTGATGTTGCGCAGATTTTTATTTACTTATTTTCCTGCCATGCCGACGGTTGTAGAGATCCCCGGCAGGAGTACGCCGGGCTGACAGCGGCAGCCCGGTATGTGGATTGACGGATGACTCGGGTTGGCTCGAAATGTTACGATGTCACTAGACATCTATCAGACTGCTGCGGGAAAGGGTTTGATTTCTTTCTTTCTTTTTGCATAATAGCTCGTGGAGATGTGTAGTTTCAAAACAATGGCTAACAAAGGACGTTCACGTCGACACGTTTTGCCCCGGTGTCCGCTGCCGTGACATTGGTCCGAACGGGGAATGTTAAGTAGCCCGTCGCTCACCGAGCTGTCACATCTCTCATCGCCTTCGCGGTGACTCCGAGGCGAAATTGGACGTCCGGGCTTAATTGGTCCGGGTTTTATTTATAAAGGCAACGACAATTAGGTGATCTTTGTCTTCACCACAGTCCAGTTCTTCGTCCCGAGATGGAAAACCTTAATTTTGTGGTATGATTGTATTGTAGACAAGACGTGAGACGTGTTATATTTATCATGACTTTTCCGCACCATGGTGTTATTGCTGCTGTATTACTTACAATCACGTCTGTGGTGTTGACGTGTCGTTTCAGTTTGGCCACTATCATAATCGTGTGTGTGTGTTTAAGCATCCCTAGTCTCATCACTCTATTTTTAACCTTGTGTTTTCTTCAGAGATTAAATTGGTCCGGGGTGGGGGTGGGGGGGATGGAGCGGACTGAATCAGTCTTGGAAGCTACGCTGTCTGCCTTCAGTGACTTTCTAGATAATAATAATAATAATACATGTAAGATGTATGAAATAGTTTTTAAAGCATACGCAGTGTATACACTGTGAGTCTCCGACAAGGATCACGCACACACACACACACACACACACACACACACACACACACACACACACACACACACACACACACACACACACACAGCGAGCAAGAGAGAAGCCAACAAAAATCACTGAAAATGAAACATGACATGAGTTTTCACATTTTTGCTGACACAACTTCATCGTTCTAGTTGTAATACTGTATATAAACACGGTGTGACCCTGAATCTTCCACATGTAAACCTGCACCATAGGTGAGGTTTTCACAGACACGGACACAGGTGATAGATGAGGTTATCTAGACTAACTCCCACCCCATTACCCCACGCCGACCTGTATAAATCTAAATCTCAAATTACAGCAGATAAAGTGGGGGGGAAACAACAGTGAGTTTTAATAGAATTGGCTTTTTGCCATCAGATCAAGATAGGATTGTGTACTGTTGAATGAGTCGGTTTCGCTGCATGAATCGATTGGGCGAGAGTAAAAATTGCCACCAACATTGCAGGAATGCATTGTGTGTGTGTGTGTGTGAGAGAGAGGTTTATGAGTCTAAGCAAGTGAACTAAGTGCAGAAATTATGCACATTACATGTATACATGGATACCCAAGCAGTCATGGTTGCCACACATACACACACACACACACACACACACACACACACACACACACACACACACCTTCGTGCACACATGGAGATACACCATCAAACACATATACACACATTCCACATTCAAAAGCACACATTTAGGCACCCAAACATACAGAAATTGCATGCCTCGTGTCACATACACACTCCACCCTCTTGCATAGTGACAACCCTTTGTCACAAACGCACACTCTTACAGGTGCATCACACCTATGTGCACTATAGTTTCTCGTCATCATCGCGGCCCCAAATAGATTTGCTGTGCAGCATCATCAGCTAAACTCACAGCTGTGTGTTCAGGTCTTCTATGAGCAGAGATGTACTGAATGTTTTTGTTGAGGAACTGGACTCGTGTGTGTGTGTGTGTGTGTGTGTGTGTGTGTGTGTGTGTGTGCGTGCGTGCGTGCGTGCGTGCGTGCGTGCGTGTGTGTGTGCGACCGGATGTCTTCCCGTCTCTATAGAGAGTGGTAGTTTTTGCCGTGGCTGAGACCCTGTGCCATCCTCAGAGCCCCATGTGGTCAGAGTCACCGTGCGGCTAGGCAGTCGGTGTCTCGGGGAGCCAGTTGTGTGAGCATAGCTCTGCACGTCCCTCACAGGTTTGCAAAACACGGCTCTGGTTGTTCCTGCACAGCCAGTGAGTTTGTTTCGATGTAGGGTTTAGTTTTAGTTTTTTCTTCCTTTTTCCCCCAGATGGAAGGACAAAAAGCACCAGCACCCACTGAAGCATAAATTCCCGATTTGACGATTGCACATTTTATTCACCCCTCGTGAAAACCAATCTTCCTCTTCTCCATGATGTTTCCTTTCTTTTTTTTCTCTATTAAAAGACAAATCAAGGTCATTACACTTCAACAGAAAGAGAACTGTAAAAGACTGGCTATTGTTAACCTTGGCAAGCTTTCCGGTCTAATGTGCTCTCCTAACATTGCCTGAACACTGCCACATAGATTTGTCCTCGTAACAAGCTAATCATTAAATCATTCGATCTGCTCCATCAGCAGCTACACTATGCCAACTCTGGCCATGTCGTTTTAAAGGCAGGTTGAAGGGGTGTCTTCATCTTATGTTTTTTTTTTCCTCCCCAATTTTACTTGGCCAGTTACCCCACTCTTCCGAGTCGTCCCGGTCGCTGCTCCACCCCCTCTGCCGATCCGGGGAGGGCTGCAGACTACCACATGCCTCCTCCGATACATGCAGAGTCACCAGCCGCTTCTTTTCACCTGACAGTGAGGAGTTTCACCAGGGAGACGTAGCGCATGGGAGGATCACACTATTCCCCCCAGCCCCCCCCCCCTGAACAGGCGCCCAACCGACCAGAGGAGGCGCTAGTGCATTGACCAGGACACATACCCACATCCGGCTTCCCACCCACAGACACGGCCAATTGTGTCTGTAGGGACACTGTGTCCTTAGGGATTTTTTTGTTATTGTTGTTTTGTTATTTCAAATCAGTACCTAGTCCTTGTTGCCATCAAGATGATAAATCATCCGACTCTTATGAGGTCTGTTCGTTTTGGCAGTTATACCAAGGCCATGATACATGGACTGCAAATCATCCGTGTGCTGAGGAACTGAGTGCTCACACAGTTTGGCATGCCATGTGACCCCTCCTGGTTATTACTATTCAATCAGCTGATTTAATGACGGAGAGGCATGACTTAGCTTGTCCTTCACCCTGTGGGCGTGGGTGTGTGAATGTTCCTCCAGGTTTTGTTTTTTTTTGGTGGTGGGGGGGGGATTTCCCCCCCTTTTTCTCCCCAATTGTACTTGGCCATTTGCCCTATTTTCTAAGCCTTCCCGGTTGCTGCTCCAGACTACCACATGCTGCTGACTACCACGTGCTGATACATGTGGAGTCGCCAGCCGCTTCTTTTCACCTGACAGTGGAGAGTTTCACCAGGGGGACGTAGCGCATGGGAGGATCACGCTATTCCCCCCAGTTCCCCCTCCCCCCAGGAACAGGCGCCCCAACCTACCAGAGGAGGCACTAGTGCAGCGACCAGGACACACCCACATCCGCTTTCCACCCGCAGATGCAGCCAATTGTACCTGTAGGGACACCCGACCAAGCCAGAGGTAACACATGTTGGTAGGCGATGGACTAGACCGCTATGGCACCCGGACGCTCCCCTCCTACAGTATTTTTGAGCTCTCAGTCGGTTGTGGTCCAGATCATAATGTAGAGCTTGGCTGGTAATGTTCGTCAGCAGTGATGCGATGTCTTCAGTATGCTAACGGGTGTGACTGCTGTGCGTGATGTGCACACCAGCTGACTGGGAGAAACAGTCATATGCTGTCACTCCTATGAAGGAAGTGTGTGTCTGTTGTTTAGAAGCAACAGGTTGTTGTTGTTGTTGTAGTTTAACAGAGGCAGTTTGATGAATGCAAAAAGCCACTATGACGATCGCTGTCTTCAGATAAGAGCCGTTTAATCCTAAAGCAAATCTTCTGTTGTTGCTTGGAGACACAGAGCATCATTGTGCGGAGATGGGGAGATAATTGTTGACGCGGTGACAGGAGAGCTTTGAAGCATGGCCGTCTCTGGATCTAGATAGAAGGAGAATGTATAACAGATTAACACTCTTGTCAGTGGAACGTCTCTGTTTTCTCTTTCCGGCTGTTGAAGGAATTTTGAAATTGTCCTTGACGGCTTCTAAGGAGGGGTTCTCTCTCTCTCTCCTTTCATGTTCTGTTCTTCACCCAGCTCTCTCTCGGCACAGTCAGTGCTCACTCCTATGGTAATTGGCTCTGAAAATTGCTGCAGCTTCTCTCTCTCTCTCTCTCTCTCTCTCTCTCTCTCTCTCTCTCTCTCTCTCTCTCTCTCTCTCTCTCTCTCTCTCTGTGTTGTGTGGCAGATCTACGCCTTGTTCTATATGTGGGGAGAATCCCAACTGGGGCGTGTGAGTGTTTTTTATGAGTCAGTATGTGTGTGTGTGTGTGTGTGTGTGTGTGTGTGTGCGTGAGTGCATGAGTGTGTGTGTGCGCGCCTTCCATGGCGTAGCAAAAAGCAACAATGTGTGACCGAATCTTGGGCTGAAAAACAAATGTACACACACACACACAAAATCGTACGCATACAAGTCCCTCTACATTAGGCTCCATGCATACGCACGTGTGTATGCACATGCAAATGAACACACAGAAGAAAACACATCCGTGTATATACACAATACACGCACACATTCCTTTACAAACGGAAGATCCTACAATAATAGTAATGATACAACAAAGAATTTGTAAAGTACATCATTATTGACACAAACAAGACAAAAATTACACTTACAGTATTAAGAGAAGGACAATTGTAAAAATGAAGATAAAACCATCAAAATGGGGGTCAGAATACAAGCTGTGTGTGTGTTTGTGTGTGTGCGTGCGTGTGCGTGTGTGTGTGTGAACAACAGAACGGGCCTTGGCAGCAGGATGGAGTCCACAGCTTGCTAATGACAGGGCACATTTGCCAGACTTTAAGGCAGCATGCTGTTCAGTTCTTGATCAACCTAATCCCGTTGTGGATGTACTTTAGGCCGGTGCAGAGCCGGCTCTCAGATTAGATCCATGTGTTTTTGGTGGATTATGAATGTGTCCACAAAGCACGCCTCGCTCCACAGCATGCTCTGACAGCATGGCAGCTTTTTGTTGTTTAGTCTACGAGCACAGATGGCTGAAAATGACAAACAATTCAAATTCACAGAAAGTTACAAATATCCATATCTGAGAGAGAGTGTGTGCTGAAAGTGTTGAAAGTGAGGTGGAGTCACCTGGAAGTCTTTGGATGTCTTTATATGAGATTGAGGAAAGGGTGCATACTTTCTCATTGACTCCTGCTATCGCTGTTACATCACAGGGTAGAATTTTTTTGGGGGGGGGATTTCCCCCCCTTTTCCCCCCAATTGTACCTGGCCACTTACCCCACTCTTCCGTGCCGTCCCGGTCGCTGCTCCACCCCCTCTGCTGATCTGGGGAGGGCTGCAGACTACCACCCGCAGACACAGCCAATTGTGTCTGTAGGGACGCCCGACTAAGCCAGAGGTAACACAGGGATTCAATCTAGCGATCCCTGTGTTGGTAGGCAACAGAATAGACCGCTACGCTACCCGGATGCTACAGGGTAGAATTTTAACTTCCCTCGTCACGTCGTTAAACAGCGTAATGTTTAGAACAGCAGCGGGGGAGGAACTTCATTGATATTTGAGACCACTGACAAGACCTCTGTCAGACAATGACAAAATAATATGATGCATCAGTGAGAAAACCTTAGTGGAAGGGTTCGGATATCCCCACTCGTATTCAACTCATTATTTGGACGATCTGTGTCAAATATTTTGTCAGTGGAAATAAAATTCCACCGATGGTGTCTCACTGAAATTAAAGTGGAATTTCAATGGCATTCTGATGGTCTTGTTTTGCAGCGGTGGATGCCCCAGATCCAGAAAGTAAATACGCTAGCTGTGTGTTTGCACCACCCATTTTCTAAACCTGCTGATTTCACTGATTAGTTTCTCCTACCTGGCCGATTAGAATCAGCGGTACATAGTGCACGGTTGGAGCAAGTACATGGCCAGGACTTTTATTTCTGGACCTGGTGTGTTACGAGTGCCTCGGGCTGTCCTCCAAGGCGGTTAAATGGTTGTTTTTGTACGCCTGTGTGTCTCTCTGCTCCATTTGCACACATGCACTTTTATTTTCTGCACTTTCTTTTCTTTTTTATGTTTTCTTTATTTTATTAATTTTAATTAATTGATTTATTGATTCATACATTTTTCATTTATAATTCATCCATTATTCAAACCGCTTATCCTGCTGTCAGGGTCACGGAGATGCTGGAGCCTATCCCTACAGTCATTGGACGGCAGGCGGGGTGACACCCTGGACAGGCCGCCAGGCCATATCATTTATAATTTGTAATTAATTAATTTAATTAATTGATTTTATTAACATTTTCTCTATTTTATTTTCTTTATTTTCTTTTCTGCATTTTATATATGCACTTTTATTTTCTGGAGCTGGTGTGTTGTTGACAGTGCCTCAGTCTGTCCTCCAAGGCAGTTAAATGGTTGTTTTTGTACTTTGTGTGTGTGTGTGTGTGTGTGCGCGCGTGCCTGTTTATCTCTCTGAGTGCTGTTGCACACATGCACATTCCATTTGCGCTTGTGAGTGTGCATTAACACGCAGGTAATAAAATGGTCGTGTGGTTTCCTCTGGCCCTGTCCTGAGTGCTGAAATACATTAAGCCTGTCTTAGATCTTCTCAAGGTGAATGCTTAACAGAGCGTTGAGGGGGCGGCAGGGTGGGCGCATCTCCTCAGCTTTTTCACTTTGTCCAGTCTCGCCTGTGTCTCCAGTTTTTGTATAAAGGGCTTGCATTGTACATACTAATGCATGCAAAATATCTGCCTCGGATGTCCACAAATATGCTCTTTTCCGAACGAGTTACAGCCTAATCCAGCTTTCCCTGTTCATGCACTGTTGTCAGGGTGGGAATTTCATCCTCATTCCGCACACGGGGCCCCGACGTAATGGCCTCGGGGTCCTGGTAGCTCTTGCAACAAAAGATGACCCGCGCGTATTGAGTTAGTGCGGTGACATCAGGACCTGTTTCAAAGCCCAGGGTTTGCCTTTCCTCCACCTTCAAAAGCCGGTTAAGATATCAGATTGACTATTCAGTTTCAAAGTGATTACGGCTCATGTCCCCCGTGGGATGTCGAGGCTTTGATCGCCTCTATCGGTCAGCTCAAAGTGAAAACCAGAGAGAACCAGTTCACTGTGCCGTTAGGAATATCCTGTGTGCTTTCCCGTCGTGCCCATGCACCAACATCAGTTGTCATTTTTCTCATACACAATAATGAGGGTATTTCTTGCCTCTCCACTTGTTCTACATAGTGATGTTTTTACAGAGACCGAGCTGTCCTCTCGACAAATGTGATTTAATACGCCAGAGGAGTGTGTAGTTTTCTATATCATGTTCATCTTTAAAACCTCATGCGTTGGAATCGAGTTTGGTGGATGTGTGAATTACTACCTTTTTTTTCTTCTCCTGGATCACCACCTTTTCGTGGAGAAGCTTGCGTGTACTAATGATCCCAAGAGTTGTGCCGCCCGGAGCTCCCGGTTTGGTCACCCAAGGTGGATAGGTCAAGGGGGAGGTTCCAGATGAAGTGCGATCCAACAAAGACCTCAACAGCAGAACTGACGGAAGACGTCTCCAGGTCACAATGGCAGTGAAGGCGGATGAAGGCTGCAACAGACAGTGGTCCCCAATTGTCTTGGTTCTCCAGGCCATTGGACTCTGGTCACCTCCTGCCAAGGACCGTGTGGTGGCTGCAGGTGCATCAGCCACTCCATATAAAAAGCTGTCACGTGGGTATCCGGGTGGCGTAGCGGTCTATTCCGTTGTGTACCAACACAGGGATCGCTGGTTCGAATCCCCGTGTTACCTCCGGCTTGATCGGGTGTCCCTATAGACACAATTGGCCATGTCTGCGGGTGGGAAGCCAGATGTGAGTATATGTCCTGGTCACTGAACTAGCGTCTGGTCGGGGCACCTGTTCGGGGGGGAGGAGGAACTGGTGGGGAATAGCGTGATCCTCCCACGCGCTATGTCCCCCTGGCGAAACTCTTCACTGTCAGCTAAAAAGAAGTGGCTGGCGACTCCACATGTATCATAGGAGGCATGTGGTTGTCTGCAGCACTCCCCAGCTCAGCAGAGTGGGTGGAGCAACGACCAGGACGACTCAGAAGAGTGGGGTGATTGGCCAGGTACAATTGAGGTGAAAATGGGGGAAAAAGACAAACAAAAGCTGTCACGCACAGGAGTCCCTCCCATTATGCTGTTTCAGGATCGTCCTCTACACCCACCTGAAGACCCAGAAGGAAGACAGTCATACTCGGCCCCGAGTGACCACCGCCGATGATAATGATGACTTTTCTTTTTATGATTTACTGATATAATGATAAACCTCTCTTTGAAGATGTGAACGTGGTGTTGCAAAAGCAAAGCATTGCAGGAGATGTGAAATATGAGAATAATCTACTACTGCTACTACTTTCGGTTGCTCCCGAGGGGTCGCCACAGTGGATCATCCATTTCCATCTCTTCCTGTCCTCTGCATGTTCCTGTGTCATGCCAGCCACCTGCATGTCCTCTCTCACCACAACCATAAACCTCCTCTTTGGCCTTTTCCTCTTTCCTGGCAGCTCCATATTCAGCATCCTTCTCCCAATATACCCAGCATCTCTCCTCCACACATGTCCAAACCATCTCAATCTTGCCTCTCTTGCTTTGTCTCCAAACCGTCCAACCTGAGCTGTCCCTCTAATATGATCGTTCCTAATCCTGCCCTTCTTCATCACTCCCAGGGAAAATTTTAGCATCTTCGACTCTGCCACCTCCAGCTCCACCTCCTGTCTTTTCATCAGTGCCACTGTCTCCAAACCATATAACATAGCTGGTCTCACAACCATCTTGTAAACCTTCCCTTTAACTCTTGCTGGTACCCTTCTGTCGCAAATTACTCCTGACACTCTCTCCGCCCACTCCACCCTGCCTGCACTTTCGTCTTCACCTCTCTTCCACAATCCCCATTACTTTGGAGAGTCGACCCCAGGTATTTAAACCCATATTCCTCTGTCACCTCTACTCCCTACATCCTCACCATTGCACTGTCCTCCCAAATAGTAATAATAATAAATAATGATAATAATAGTAATAATAATAATAAACAAGTGTTGGGAACCACTTTTTGTGTAAAAATGACACTCTCTTTGCACAAGCTGAAAGTTGCAAAGTAGAAAGGGTATCCATACAGTGCACAACCCTCAATATGTCTCTACAATAACCAGTGACCAGGTGCACATCAGACACTGCACATTCACTGGATATGTCCTCCTAGCCCTGTCTGGATGTATACACTTGAAAATCATGTGTGAGTGTACATGATTGGTACTGCTCCAGGACCATGGTCATGTGTATTGAGACATCCAGAATCAGGTAGTTGACATCTGTTGCTACCCGATAAACATGGCCCCCTTGTCAGTTCTGATTATCTCCACCACAGGGACTGGCTGACTGCTGTCACACCTACAGATGTTCTGTGATGGGACCCGTCAGTTTATGTATTGCTGACCGTTTCCAAGTCACAGCAATGCATATGATCTATTCTTTTTTCTTTTTTAAAATCGTATGACTTTTGTGGGGCTGGTCAACTGTTTTATGAAAATGTACTGGTTATTCTCATGGTCACTTCCAAATATGATAGTCTAATCTTCAAGATATATTTTGTGTGGTTTTGAAAGGGAGATATCCTGTCTTTAGAGGTCATTTGTGTAATTAAACTCTACATCAGCTTCAGATCAACTTCACATCTATGCTTCGAATGCATAGAATGTAATTTGATGCACGGTTTCTTAACTATTTTTTTTTAATCTTATTTCTCTGACCCACATTTATGGGCAACTCCTGCACACAAACTGATTACTGCACATAAAGCTGTTTTCCATAAATTAATTGACTGCACTTGTGAAATCTGCATAATACTGCTGTGCTTTGCATGATGACAATCTGTTCAGTCCAAATAATCATATTTTGCATTAGCTATGTTTTTTTCCTCCCAATCCCAAAACAAAACTTAAAATATTTTCAATTTCAAAACAGTTCAGGGGAAGGGACATTTTGACAGGGACAGAAAGTCGTGCAAGTGCATTAATTCTATTATAAATGAACTGATTAATATTCTCTGCACTGAAATTTTAAAAATTCCATTTCCTGCACGTTTCTCCAGGCTGACAGAGGGGCTTGTCACAATACCTGGCTCTCAGATATACCTACTGTCATCCCAATTATCAAAGAAACCACAGAATTACAATTTAATATCTAATTACCGAGTCAGTCGGGACACAGAGTGTTTCCAAATGAGGTGCTTCATTAAAATACTGACTATTTTGGGGCTTTTAAAATGATTATTTTTTTCCTCTCTTTCTCCAGCAGACACAGATGCGCATTCGTGTATGTTATTATGCATGCGACTATGCAGCTTATCAAGCCCCTGATCTAATCTCTAAACCGTGGTCCCCAGACCCCTGAGCCATCCAGACTGGTATGCAGATGTGACGATTATGAACTTTCTGTACATAGACTGAAAATCGTCTTACTTAGACAAGCAAGTCAAATCGTTTTTTTTTTTTTTTTAATCAGAATTGCAGTCTCAGGGGGTTTTACATCTACACAATGAAAAACAAGTAGAGACAGCGGACGACAGTGGACGACAACATCTCCATAGGCCCTCGATAGCAGTCACTCCGAACATTTCTGTAATGTGATATTTCTCTTTGCAAAGCGGACGACCGTTCAGTAAACCTCCCCTGTAATATGGTCCCTTTTGCTTTGTTGTTGCAAAATTGAATATCCTTGACGTGTCCTGTGATGGCGTGGCGGCCTGTCCAGGGTATCTCCCTGCCTGCCGCCCAATGACTGCTGGGCTAGGCTCCAGCATCCCCTGCAACCCTGAGAGCAGGATAAGCGGTTTGGATAATGGATGGATGGATGGATGGACGATGTACCCTCAGCGCTTTGAATGCACCATACATACGTGTCTTTGAGCCCAAATAGGCGCATTTATTTAAAACGTTTATTTGGGAAGGGACAATGTTACATTAATCAACATTCGAAACAAATGTAAATGTACCCGAGTTAGTTAAAAGGCTAGTTTCCATTGGCGGTCCCTTTGTCTGATGTTGTTCGGCATCCTAGGATAATAAAATAGTACAAAAAAAAAGATGAAAATAAACATACAACATAGTTAATATACAATACAAGAACAACAAGAGCAAACAAACAAGAAATATATAAAGAATATAGAAATAAGGCATCCGGGTAACGTAGCTGTCTATTCTGTTGCCTACCAACACGGGGATCACTGGTTCGAATCCCCATGTTACCTCCGGCTTAGTCGGGTGTCCCTACAGACACAATTTGTTGTGTCTACAGGTGGGAAGCCGGATGTGGGTATGCGTCCTGGTCGCTGCACTGGCGCCTCCTCTGGTTGGTCGGGACGCCTGTTCGGGGGGGAGGAGGAACTGGGCGTAATAGAGTGATCCTCCCACAGGCTACGTCCCACTGGGGAAACTCTTCACTGTCAGGTGAAAAGAAGCGTCTGGCGACTCCACATGTATCAGAGGAGGCATGTGGTAGTCTGCAGCCCTGCCTGGATCGGCAGAGGGGGTGGAGCAGCAACCGGGACGGCTCGAAGAGCGGGATAATTGGCCAGATACAACTGGGGAGAAAAGGGGCAGAATAAATAAATAAAAATATACAAATAATGTAGAAAAAGTTAAAGATAATATATAAGGTAAACAGACAACACAGCTAATGTATAGTACAGTTAAACAACATGTTAATGATGTATGCAAATAGCATCAATGTTGACATTGTTGGTTCTTAATAAGCCACTTCTTGACATTACACTTAAATGAATAGTAGGATGGGGACTCTGATTGTGGTACTGAGGTCTGTTGATGTGATGCTCTAAAGGGGAAGACGGCCTGACGAGATGCAGTTCTCCTGAGTGGGATGATGCAGTCCCCTCTAGCTGCACCGCTAGCAGCTGTTTGTGGTAGATTTGAAGTTGATGAAGCTGGACAGAGGAGGAGGAGCTAAACCAGGCATGATCTTGTAAACTGGGCAGACATTTCTGTATTTGATAAGGCTTTCCCAACTAAGTAGATTATACTTTTTTAGAACATGGCAATGATGAAAAGTGAATGGCTTCTTGTGTAAGGTTTGAGTGCTTGTTTGTATAATGAGTCCAGTGGTTTTAACGCTGTAGAGTGTGTGTTAGACCAGCTTATCAGACAATAGGTGATGTAGGAAACAACCGTTGAGTGGAAGTATATATTTGCGTCCTCAGTACTTATGCATGTACTTCTAAATTCACGCACACCTCCAACGCGACATGTGAAAAGTTACATGGAAGGACTCGAACTTGAATCACAACTGAACTAAACAGATGAATGACAGTACCTGCACGATGCCTCATGGGAGTCCCCACAGCAATAAGCTCAGAATGCTTTCCTGTCACATGTAATACCATACTTCCATTGTAAACGAATAACATAGAAAAAGCCCTGTTAACAAGATAATCCGATTCAGTAATTTGCAATTAAATTGACGTGGAATCAGCAACTTGCTTGTGTCTGTTGTCAGATTTCTAACAGTGGGAGGTCAAGAAGAAAATGGCAACAATGCGAAACGTCATTAGAAATGACTCTGGGGCGTCGGGGTAGCGTAGCAGTCTATTCTGTTGCCTACCAACATGTGGATCGGCGGTTTGAATCCCCGTGTTACCTCCGGCTTGGTCGGGTGTCCCTACAGACACAGTTGGCCGTGTCTGCAGGTGGGACGCCGGATGTGGGTATGTGTCCTGGACGCTGCACTAGCGCCTTCTCTGGTCGGTCGGGGTGCCTGTTCGGGGGGGAACTGGGGGGAATAGCGTGATCCTCCCACGCACTACTTCCCCCTGGTGAAACTCCTCGCCGTCAGGTGAAAAGAAGCAGCTGGCGACTCCACATGTATCAGCATGTGGTACTTTGCAGCCCTCCCCGGATCAGCAGAGAGGGTGGAGCAGCGACCGGGACGACTCGGAAGAGTGGGGGTAATTGGCCAAGTACAACTGGGGAGAAAAAGGGGGGAGAAATGACTCTGGTTCAGCCGCAGACATGTGAGAACAGAGATAGTACTGAAGTGGACAAAGATAAGTTACAGCGGGTTCGTGAAGTGAGCACAGTTGAAGTTGTAGACTCACATGATGTGCAGTTAAGCAAAGAACAAGAGAGACTGGAACAGGTAACACCAAACAGTGAGCATCGAAACTAGGACGGTGAACCAGGAGCCCATCGTCAAGAACCGAATAGAATATTAAAGGAGGTTTAAATGGTACACAAAGGAAATTATTTACAAGAGCTGTGTGCAGAGAAAGTTAAAAATAAAACCTCATTGTGGTTTGTGGAAAATGTTAAAGATATAGCTACTTTGGTTATCTGGAATAAGCCGTGAAGGAAATGCTCTTATATTGTTGATGCTGTAAACTTTAAGTAGTTTCTCTAATGACTCTGTCGTAGCATTTAACCCTGAAGTTAGGTTGTTTCTGTGTAAACAGATATTCATTCATTACAACACTAAACTGAGGGCAGCGTGTCCTGTCTTTGCTTTTGAATTTATTTTATTTTTTGAATTTATTTATTTTACTTTTTGAATTTTATTTATTTTGAATTTATTTTAATTAATTTCCCCCTTTTCAGGGGCGCAACATTTGAACATAGGCAGCCATGTGCTCATGCGTGAGCACATGGCTGTATACATAGTGTATTACACATAGCGTGTCAACTAGTGTCCAGCTACACACATGCACTCATGTATGTAGCTGGACTGAGGGTCAGTGGGGTTGACAGAACCATGGGGCACAGTTCAGGTCTGTTAGAGCCAGTGAGATTGCAATGCCATTGCAGCACTCTCTCTCTGTCTCTGTCTCTGTCTCTGTCTCTGTCTCTGTCTCTGTCTCTGTCTCTCTCTCTCTCTCTCTCTCTCTCTCTCTCTCTCTCTCTCTCTCTCTCTCTCTCTCTCTCTCTCTCTCTCCCTCTCCCTCCCCGTCTGTCTTTAACCCTTTTAACTCTACATTACTTGTCCTCTTCTCCAGGGCAGACTTTGATCTAGCGCACTTTAAAGAGACATGGACATTGGTTAAATCCACGGGTAGGGAAGTAGGAGTCTCTTTGAGTCCATTGGATTTTTCTCATCCTCTGCATCATGGCAGCTGACACTTGTCATTGCATCAAATGAGTGTCAGCTGTAACTATGGCAGGGTATGTGATTTTTAATTAGCAGCACTGCTTGTTTGTAAAATGATTTCCAACAAAAGGCGTTTGAAACAATTAATTAGTGCTCCACCATGAGGCCCCCTTTCATGTTGATGATTCATTTCATTGATATGTGCACACTGGTTTTAAAGCAACTGTGTGTGTGTGTGTGTGTGTTCTACTTTAATCTTTGTGAGGACCAAACTTAACTTTGACGGTTCAAAATTCACAACACTCTGTGAGTTTTTAAGCATCAGAGTGAGGACACTTGCAAAGTGAGGACATTTTGGCCAGTCCTCACTTAAAGGATATTCTTAAAGGATTTTAGGGTTAGGATTTGGGTTTAGGGTTAGAATTAGGATTAGGTTAGACATGTAAACTGATGGTTGAGCTTAGAGTTATGAGCTAGGGAATGTATGTAGTCAACGGGGGGCGGGGGTTCTCATAAATATAGATGTGTGTGTGTGTGTGTGTGTGTGTGTGTGTGCGTGTGGTGCAGTATGTAGTTCACACTGCCTGTGGGGCTATGAGAAAGCTATTTCCCGCAGGTTTATTATAGACTGATTACTGAATATACTGTAAATATTGCAAATCTGTGTGTGTATGTGTTTAAGAAGTGTGTGTGCATAGTATGAATGGTTATGACCTGCAATGGCCCATTGCACATAATTGTTTACCCCTGTGGCTCTTGTGCAGCATGTAAGACTTCATGTAAATGCACAAGTACTTTTGGTTACCATTTCATTGGTCAGCGGTGCAATATAAGACAGCCTCTTACATGCAACTCTGGTCTGCTACTACTACTTTCGGCTACTCCCGTTAGGGGTCGCTCCAGCGGATCATCCGTTTCCATTTCTTCCTGTCAAGTCAAGTGAATTTTATTTGTATAGCCCAATATCACAAACTACAAATTTGCCTCGGGGGTTTACAGCAAAACAACATCCTGTCCTTAGACCCTCTCATCGGATAAGGAACAGCTCCCTAAAAAAAAACCCTCTAACAGGGAGAAACTTCAGGGAGAGCAACAGAGGAGTGATCTCTCTCGCAAGATGGACAACGTGCAATGGATGTTGTGTTTACACAATTTACACAATACAACATTGAAAGAGGATAACAGAAATATAATGGAATTATGAAATTTATGAAGAATATGATGAGGAGGATGCCAAGCAGTGTTCAGATGCAACGTGTCCGGAACAGCCCAGGACCCAAGCCATGCGACCAGCATCACCAGCAGCGGCCAGCATCTTCCTCTCTCACACCAACCACCTGCATGTCCTCTGATCACATCCATAAACCTCCTCTTTGGCCTTCCTCTTTTCCTCTCCCCTGGCAGCTCCATATTCAGCATCCTTCTCCAAATATACCCAGCAACTCTCCTCCACACATGTCCAAACCATCTCAATTTTGCCTCTCTTGCTTTGTCTCCAGACCGTCCAACCTGAGCTGTCCCTCTAATATACTCGTTCTCTAGTAATGTCATATATTTAATTTCCTGCACATGTGGACTTCACTATATTGTCAGAACAACAAGACAAGTAAAAACAAGGCTCATGAACACAAAAGTGCAATCAGGAAGAGGGGATGAAAAGTCCTCCATTGCCTGCCACTACAAAGAAGCCATCCCCCCTGTTCCCTCTCTTTCTCTGTGTGCGATCAAAACACCACGCAGGGGGAAGGGATATGCAAGGACGTCTGTTACTGACTGAGTGCAAATGGATATTTCACCTTAAAACTCTTCACCCTGCAGGCCTTAACGAGGAGACGTTAATAAACTGCTTTAACACCTTCACATCAATCACATTTACATCGACTATTTTGACACAGGTAATTCTTATAATACTGTGAATCATTTTGTGCTAGTCATCTACCCTGGAGTCCATCTCTTTTGAAGCATATTAGTAATATATTATTCATTGTCATCGTGTATGCTGTTAGTACAATATTCCACTGATATATTGAAACTGGATTCTCTTCTCTCTATGTTTATCTGTTATGCCTTTCACATTAGATCATATATTTGATTTTTATATTGTATTTTCTTTGGCCCTGTACCTTTAATCATCTAGTAATTGGGACCCCTGGTTTAATACTCGAGAAGATTTTTGCATCCTTAAACCACGGTGTGGCCGTTCCTTTTGTTTGTTATCAGTGTGCGAGCATTTTTCTGTATCCCATAATGTCCAACTTTCTGTTTCTCCTCCATTCGGTCATTGACCTCATTCCATCATGACCTACTGCTTAAGGTCTTATTCTCGGTACTGTAGAGCTGGATCACTAAGGAGAGGCAGCTTTTTCTTTTTGATCAGATTTTTCCTCCCAGTGTTGCCAAGCAACATTCTCCACCACTTGATAGCCTCCATTATGCGTCTGCAGACAATCTCAAATTGTAATTGATCTAAGGCATAAACTTACTGAACGCTCAATGTGAAATTGATGATAACCATTAAAGCTTCTATTGATGTAACAGTTACAAATCACTTAGATGGCAAACGGGCCTTAAAAGACACAAATAGCTCCATCATTTATGATTATTACTCGACACTCTTTCAGATAATATGAATAAATTGACTTCAGTGAGTTCTATTAAGCAATGGGCTTTTTGTAAGGCAAGACGAAAGCCTGTACTTGCACAAAAACTGTAAGCAATGTAGTGTTCCAGCACGATCCACATTACAATAGCTAATAGGAAACACTCCTCATCTTGGCTGCGCCTTCCCTCCGGGTAGGGGATGAGTTGTTGCCTCAAGTGACGGAGTTCAACTATCTCGGGGTCTTGGTCACTAGTAAGGGTAGGATGAAGCGGGAGATTGACAGGTTGATTGGTACAGCATCAGCAGTAATGTGGGCGTTGTACCGGACCGTTGTGGTGAAGAGGGAGCTGAGCCGGAAGGCAAAGCTCTCAATTTACCAGTCAATCTTCGTTCAACCCTCACCTATGGTCATGAGTTTTGGGTCGTGACTGAAAGGGTGAGATCGCGGATACAAACAGCTGAAATTAGTTTCCTCTGTAAGGTGTCTGGGCTCAGCCTTAGATATAGGGTAAGGAGCTTGGACATCCGGAGGGAGCTCGGAGTAGAGCCACTGCTCCTTCATGTTGAAAGGAGCTAGTTGAGGTGATTGGGGCATCTGATTAGGATGCCTCCTGGGCACCTTCCTTTAGAGGATTTCTGGGCATGTTCAACTGTGAGGAGACCCCGGGGTAGACCCAGAACTTGCTGGAGGGACTGCATGACCAATCTGGCCTGGGAAGGCATTGAGATCCCCCAGGAGGAGCTGGAGAGCGTTGCTGGGGAGAGGGACGTCTGGAGTGCCCTACTTAGCTTGCTGCCACCATGACCCGACCTTGTAGAAGCGGCTGATGATATGATGAGATGAGATGAGATGAGATAATGGGAAGCACAGATCGATATCTATGGAATCCGTTTTTTTTTTCAAAATAAATGCAGAAAAACAATAAATAAATGCAACAAAACATAATTTACACCTGTCTGTCATGACTTATGAACAAGCATGTTAAGCCAAAATCCTCCGCTACTGTATTTGAAATGTGTCCCGCTTTGCATTGTGGGAGAAGCTTACCAATTGTGGTAGCTAAACAAAACGCCTAGCTCATTTAGCTCAAGATTTTCTCTGTTCTTTAACCCCACAAATTCCCCTTTTTTTATTTCTCCATCCACGGCTTTAAACTAAATGGTCACAAATATATCACGGTGAACTATGCTGGCCACAAGAATCCAGCAGTTTACTGTAATTTACTGCACAGGCCCCAGTACGGTTCATCTGAACTTCACTAGCTTTCTGCAAGTCCTCGTTAGCCATCAATCTCTACAGACCTTAATTTACTGCACGTATATATGACTCCACACTGAGCAATCTGAGATTAATTCCCCTTAGGCTATGCCACTGAGCAGATATGAGTCATTAGAATAAATATGGAGTAGACTTAATCTCCTGCGGTCTTGTATACATTAAGGTGTAGTAAGTGGACGGTTTGAGATCAAAATCGTTCCCTGCGGGCTTTTGTAAGGACTGGAATTTGTGTCAGATTTCCCTCACAGGTCAAGCCAGATGTTACATTGTAGCTGCTTTCATTCACCTCAAACAAGGTTTCTGTGAATTGTTTCTCATTCGTCATTTGATTTAAGACCCGTATTGTTAATAGTCTTGAGGCTGGTATATGAAAGACAGCAGCGACGGGGGTGTTATAACGGAGTTATCAGGAAGGTTCTGGTGTAAAAAAGAGATTATCTGTCAGCTGGGGAATAGTTTTGTCACGTACTTCAAGAGAGCTTTTTTACTTTGTGCTCAGCATACAAGGTGGTGGCTGATGGGTTTGTGAAGTCCTCCATGACTCTCCTGTTGGACGACACATTTTAATGGTGTGTACTGCAAACTGAGAAATAAAGTATGGGTGTATTTGTCTGCGTAGCTGTGCATGAACATGCAAACATTATGGTGTGTGTGTGTGTGTGTGTGTGTGTGTGTGTGTGTGTGTGTGTGTGTGTGTGTGTGTGTCAAACAGTATGGTGTGTGTGTGTGTGTGTGTGTGTGTGTGTGTGTGTGTGTGTGTGTGTGTGTGTGTGTGTGTGTGTGTGTGTCAAACAGTATGGTGTGTGTGTGTGTCTCAAACAGTATGGCGTGTGTGTGTGTACATGTGAGTGTGTTGGGGTGAGGGTGGGTGTGCATAGTGCTTTCTATCCACTTAAATCAGGTGCAATCTGGTAAGTGGAATAATTGGGAGTCAGGTGTCTAAGCTTGGTTGTGAGCTTGACCCTATGTCATTCACAATGCTAATGTTGTTGACTAGTCAGTCATTGTTTTTCTAAGGCATAATGGCTTGGCTTAAACGATAGATAGGCTGTGGTTTGTTCTGTGTGTTTTTCCTGGGTGTCTTTGTGTGCGGGTGCATTGGGTTGAAGCTGGGCGGGGTGTCAGCCCATCATTAGCCTTATCTCCGTCAGCCACAAGGCTTTAGGTGCTCGCATTTTACAGTCAGAGCGGAACGAGCGCATGACCTCATGGATGCACACGTGCACACCGACATGCACAGAGAGACAGAGTTGTCAGGCAAAATGTGTGTTCTGAGGGTAGCTGAGGTTCCGGGTGGGTAGCATGGAAGGGTGTTGTGTGTTTGAGCCACACTGACTGGGAAGAAAAAGAGAAGAGTGGGTCAGACGGATTGGTATGTGTATATTTAGCAAGTCATAATACTACCGGGAAGGACACTTAGAGGGAAGCGCATGCCAAACAAGCATGCATGTTTACTGCCAAACCCAAGTCAGTTACAATCCATTGAATAATTCATGCCTCGTACTCCGCTGAATTCCTCTGTTCCCCATTCCGCTGTCCCATCACTTCCAGCCTTGCACACATGATCCGAAATATGAAACTACATTCATACTGAACTACATTCAGACTACATTCAGATTGAACCTGCTCTATTTGGGTTTGTCCTCAAGTTTCAAATTTTTCAGGACAGTGTGAGCACACATACAAAAAAAAGAAACCTAAAAAGCTGACCTTTTTCCAACTGATTTGGGTGCTAGTGTGGTCCCATTTCCGTTACATATCCAGTATGTTTTTGTTAGTGAAGTCGCTGAGCAGTGACCATGCTCAGCAACTTCACTAACAAAAATATATAACAATCTTTTATTTATATATATATATATATATATATATATATATATAATATTTAATCACATTACATAATATATATATTATATCACATAATTATTATATATATGATATAGTATATATAATATATTATATTTTATTAGCCATCCGTCCATCCATTATCTGAACTGCTTATCCTGCTCTCAGGGTCGCGGGGATACTGGAGCCTATTCCAGCAGTCATTGGGCAGCAGGCAGGGAGACACCCTGGACAGGCCGCCAGGCCATCACAGGGCCCACACACACACACACACACACACACACACACACATTTATATCGAGGAACAACTTCATATGGCTGATTCACCTGACTTACATGTCTTTGGACTGTGGGAGGAAACTGGAGCCCCCAGAGGAAACCCACGCAGACACGGGGAGAACATGCAAACTCCATACAGAGGACAACCCAGGATGACCCACCAAGGTTGGACAACCCCCGGGCTCGAACCCAGGACCTTCTTGCTGTGAAGCGACCGCGCTAACCACTGCGCCCCCGTGCCGTCATATTTTATTTTATATATATAATTATATAATATCTACTACTACTACTTTCTGCTGCTCCCATTAGTGGTCGCCACAGCGGATCATCCATTTCCATCTCTTCCTGTCCTTCTGCATCTTCCTGTGTCACACCAGCCACCTGCATGTCCTCTCTCACCACATCATAAACCTCCTCTTTGGCCTTCCTCTTTTCCCTGGCAGCTCCATGTTCAGCATCCTTCTCCCAATATCACCAGCATCTCTCCTGCACACATGTCCAAGCCATCGCAATCTTGCCTCTCTTGCTTTGTCTCTAAACCGTCCAACCTGAGCTGTCCCTCTAATATACTTGTTCCTAATCCTGTCCTTCTTCATCGCTTCATCACCAATGAAAATCTTAGCATCTTCAACTCTGCCACTCCAGCTCCACCTCCTGTCTTTTCGTCAGTGTCACTGTCTCCAAACCATATAACATAGCTGGTCTCACAACCATCTTGTAAACCTTCCCTTTAACCCTTGCTGGTACCCTTCTGTCACAAATCACTCCTGAGACACTCTTCTCCATCCTGCCTGCACTCTCTTCTTCACCTCTCTCCTGCACTCCCCGTTACTTTGTGCAGTTGACCCCAAAATATTTAAACTCGTATGCCTTCGTCAACTCTACTCCCTGCATCCTCACCATTCCACTGTCCTCCCTCTCATTCACACATAGGTATTCCATCTTGCTCCTACTGACTTTCATTCCTCTTCTCTCCAGTGCATACCTCCACCTCTCCAGGCTCTCCTCAACCTGCACCCTACTCTCGCTACAGATCACAATGTCATCCGCAAACATCATAGTCCACGGAGACTCCTGCCTGATCTCGTCCGTCAACCTGTCCATCACCATTGCAAACAAGAAAGGGTTCAGAGCCGATCTTTGATGTAATCCCACCTCCACCTTGAACCCATCTCTCATTCCAACCGCACACTTCACCACTGTCACACTTCCCTCATACATATCCTGCACCACTCCTACATACTTGTCTGCAACTCCCGACTTCCTCACACAGTGTAACTCCTTCTGACCTTCTCTATACTTCTCCATCAACTTTCTCAAAGCAAACATCACATCTGTGGTGCTCTTTTGTGGCATGAAACCATACTGCTACTCGCTAATCGTCACCTCTCCTCTTAACCTAGCTTCTATTACTCTTTCTCATATCTTCATGCTGTGACTGATCAACTTTATACCTCTGTAGTTCTGCGCATCGCCCTTGTTCTTGAAAATCGGTACCAGTATGCTTCTTCTCCACTCCTCAGGCATCCTCTCACTTTCCAAGATTGTGTTAAACAATCTAGATAAAAACCCCACTGCCATCTCTCCTAAACATCTCCATGCCTCCATGGGTATGTCATCAGGATCAACTGCGTTTCCACTCTTCATCCTCTTCATAGCTGCCCTCACTTCCTCCTTGCTAACCCACGGAACTTCCTGATCCACTATCCCATTATCCAACCTTCTGTCTCTCTCATTTTCTTCATTCATCAGCCCCTCAAAGTACTCCTTCCACCTTCTCAGCACACTCTCCTCGCTTGTCAGCACATTTCCATCTCTATCCTTGATCGCCCTAACTTGCTGCACATCCTTCCCAGCTCGGTCCCTCTGTCTAGCCAATCGGTACAAGTCCTTTTCTCCTTCCTTAGTGTCTAACCTCTCATACAACTCACCATACGCCTTTTCCTTGGCCTTTGCCACCTCTCTCTTCGCTTTATGCTGCATCTCCTAGTACTCCTGTCTACTTTCTTCATCTCTCTGACTATCCCACTTCTTTGCCAACCTCTTTCTCTGTATATTATATATATATATATATATATATATATATATATATATATATATATATATATATATATAAAATTCTATAATATTAATATATAATATATAATGAAAACAAACAACAACGAATGACGTGACTCACAAGACGTCATTCATTGTTCGTTTGCCGATGCAAGTTGTTTCTGAATAGAGGCATATTCACACTGATTGATATCAGATATAAGCCACTCGGAAGAGCGTGGTTCCTGGATCACCCACAATGTGGAAATCATCGTTTCGCAATAAGTCAAATACAGGCCAAAGGATAGAAAAAGTCCCTTTGTGGCCTTCCATGAGCAAATGTCACGACTCACCCGATTTGTATGAATCGCTTGGCCGCTCCCATCCACAAACCTTGTTCCCCTTCTGAGCTCTTGTGTGTTTTTCAGTGCTTTTCAGTTGCACAGCCTCAGCCATGGATTTTAATGTATTCTGGGGGATCTAATGCTGTAACTTAGCATAAGGCAAAGGATCAAACTTCAGGAGTTTGACTTATATATTTGGCTGCTCACATTTAAATACTCATAACGTAATGCAACATTGTTAAAGCTGCATGTCTGTTAAACAGGTCTGCGAGGAAAACTTTGGAAATAGAGGATTTCAACTATTGCAGTATTCCCATGTAAATACAAATTCAAGAAAACGTTTGAAATTCAGTTTTTGAGTAGAATCATTTAGTTTCATTAATTTCCATTATCCAAACCGCTTATCCTGCTGTCAGGGTTGCGGGGGATGCTGGAGCCTATCCCAGCAGTCACTGGGCGGCAGGCGGGGAGACACCCTGGACAGGCTGCCAGGCCATCACAGGACACATCAAGTATATTAGATTTTGCAACAATAAGCAAAAGGGACCTTAATACAGGGGAGGTAAATCAACTGAAATTATTGTAATTTGAATTCAGTTTCTGCCGAAGTTCATTTCTGCCCCCCCCCCCTTCATTATTTATGTCCTAACATGGCAAACACATTTTTTTCTCCTCTTGCAGACAGGACGCGCCCTTTTAGAGGAGTCTGGTTCCTGTTGTGTGTCCTTCAGCAGTTCTTGGTGTTGTGTCATAGGGAGATTTTTCTCTGCAGGAGTTACTGATGGCACCAAAATGGTGAATGTTTATCCTGATTCTTCTGTTTACAAAGCCCACCTGCCGGTGACTCACCGCCTTAGCGCAGGCGCGCTCTCTCCGGCTCATCAGTAAACCGATGGAACATTGAATTGAAGCTAAGGTGGATCCTCTGAGCCTCAGAGGTTTCATCTAATGGCTCGACCGAAGGTTCAGACCTGAATTTTTGTGCTCCTTTCCCGTATTTTCTTTCTCTGCCTCCCTTTCTTTGGTCGATATGATTTACCATGTAAAACCGGGCTAAAGCAAAACCATGGAAAATAGAGATTGCAGTAGCATTTCCTGTTTTCTTTTAGTCACAATTCCATACAGATGCTATACTGTGCAAATACTATAGTCACAATGGCTATTGATATAACACTACATAGTAATGCTACAGCAGCACACAGTAGTAAAGGAATACGATAATACAGTTTTTTTTTAGAGGGGGGTTTCCCCCTTTTTCTCCCCAATTGTACTTGGCCAATTACCCGACTCTTCTGAGTCGTCCTGGTCGTTGCTCCACTCCCTCTGCTGATCCGGGGAGGGCTGCAGACTACCATGTGGAGTCGCCAGCCAATTCTTTTCACCTGACAGTGAGGAGTTTTACCAGGGGGACGTAGCACGTGGGAGGATCACGCTATTCCCCCCAGTTCCCTCTCCCACCTGAACAGGGGCCCCGACCGATCAGAGGAGGCGCTAGTGCAGCGGGGGGGGGGTCCCCGAGGCATCATGCAGAATTATGCAAATGCATCCTTGTTTATCATACATTTCCATTGTACATGGAATTCATACATCCTTGTCTCAGTGGAGTTTCACAAAGGCCCTGATTCCCAGCCGAGGCCGACTTGCCTGTGAGCTCAGCCGTCCTCGTGTTTAGTCATTGAACATGAGTTTGTATGTTAGGCCGATCAGGATTAAAGCAGGAGGCGGTATCATGGACTTCGTATGAACAGCTTTCATCTTGTTAGTCATACTCCTCAAAGTCAGCCACGCTGTGTTCAGTACACTACACTGAACTTCTTGTTCCCCATGAAGCAAAGGTCAAAACTAATTGCACAGGGGGCGTCATGGTGGCGTAATGGTCTACTCCGTTGTCTACCAACACGGGGATCGGTGGTTTGAATCCCTGTGTTACCTCCGGCTTGGTCGGGCATCCCTACAGACGCAATTGGCCGTGTCTGCAGGTGGGAAGCCGGATATGGGTATGTGTCCTGGTCACTGCACTAGTGCCTCCTCTTGTCAGTTGGCGCCTGTTCGGGGGAGAGGGAGAACTGGGGGGAATAGCGTGATCCTCCCACGTGCTATGTCCCCCTGGTGAAACTCCTCACTGGCAGGTGAAAAGAAGCAGCTGGCGACTACATGTATCGGAGGAGGCATGTGGTAGTCTGCAGCCCTCTCCGGATCGGCAGAGGGGGTGGAGCAGTGGCCAGGACGGCTTGGAAGAGTGGGGTAATTGGCCAAGTGCAACTGGGGAGAAAAAGGGGGATGAAAAAACCAAACAAAACTAATCGCACAATGCAGAGATTGCTGTACAATTCTGTGTAAAAATGGTCTGTCTGTACCATGGCGAGGAGGGAGGATGTAAAAAGGAGACGGGCATCTCTCTTAACAACTACTGACATTCACATGCATATTGATATTTTTCATCTCCCAAATGTGTCTGCGCCTGTGTTCAAATGGTAGACTAAGCCCCTCAAGCAAGTCGTATGTAACGTGGAGAATTACTAATTCTTCAATGTCCTTAGGTAAACAATGGTAGAAAATGGAGTCTGGAACACTATGGAGGCATGTATATACGTGCGTGCATATTTGTCTCGCGCAAGCTAGTGTGTTCAACGAGCCAAAGCAAAGTCAAAAGTTTTATTGCAAAATTCAAGGAAAAACTAATTTATCATTCACCCCACCATCCTCACAGTCAAATTTTCCTGAAATGCTTGCTGACAATGCAGCACAGCCTCTGTATCACGTATTTAACCTTGTAATACTTGTCGAGTTGTTGAGATACCTTAGGATCATGGCTGTACCTTCATATCTATACACCTGGCTTCAGATACGCAAGTTGGATTATTGTACAGTTTTAACATTAGTGCGTAAATGTGATCAACAGTGATGATCTGAGGCAGGGAAGCCATAATTCTCCACTTACAGGGGATAGTTCAAGGGCTACAGCCATCTGGTGGGTAGTTTGCATAATGTGCAGCTGCACTCCACAGCTGGATTTACACTCTACATGTAACCTTCGACCCCTCGGAGGGGCTGGCTCGGGGTAGCCCATATTTACATTTGTACATGTGTACATATGAATTTGTATGAACAATTTACATATATATTAGATGATGCATACTACTCATTCTCATTATGTTTGTGCAGTGCATTTCTCATGCAATCCGTTCTAGTGTAAGGTATTTTTAACCGGTGTAATCATTATTTAATACAACTAGGGCACCCTGGTGATCCAACCAGACACAGCCTATAGACTAAGATCTAATTGCAACGTCCATCCATTTGTCTAAATCTACTTAATCCAGTTAAGAGTTGCAGATGACTGGAGCCTGTCCTTGCATGCATTTGGTGGAAGGCAGAGAAACACCCCAGATGGGTCACCAGCCTATCACAGGACCCTCCAACACATTGTCATTCCGTCGGCGTCCTGTATTGAAGCTTATGAAATACCCCATGGTGTCAGCATGTGTGTGTGTGTGTATATATATACAGTGCATCCGGAAAGTATTCACACCCCTTCACTTTCCCCACATTTTGTTATGTTACAGCCTTATTCCAAAATGGATTAAATTACTTTTGTCCTCATCAATCTACACACAATACCCCATAATGACAAAGCGAAAAAGGTTTTGTAGAAATTTTTGCAAATGTATTAAAAATAAACTGAAATATTGCATGTACATAAGTATTCACACCCTTTACTCAGTACTTGGTTGAGGCACCCTTGGCAGCGATTACAGCCTCAAGTCTTCTTGGGTATGAAGCTAAAGCTTGGCACACCTATATTTGGGGTATTCTCCTATTCTTCTCTCCAGATCCTCTCGAGCTCTGTAAGGTTAGATGGGGAGCGTCGCTGCACATCTATTTTCAGGTCTTTCCAGAGATGTTCAATGGGGTTCAAGTCTGGGCTCTGGCTGGGCCACTCAAGGACATTCACAGACTTGTCCTGAAGCCACTCCTTCGTTGTCTTGGCTGTGTGCTTAGGGTCGTTGTCGTGTTGAAAGGTAAACCTTCGCCCCAGTCTGAGGTCCTGAGAGCTCTGGAGCAGGTTTTCATCAAGGATCTCTCTGTACTTTGCTCCATTCATCTTTCCCTCGATCCTGACTAGTCTCCCAGTTCCTGCCGCTGAAAAAGATCCCCACAGCATGATGCTGCCACCACCGTGCTTCACTGTAAGGATGGTATTAGCAAGATGATGAGAGGTGCCTGGTTTCCTCCAGATATGACGTTTGGCATTCAGGCCAAGAGATCAATCTTGGTTTCATCAGACCAGAGAATCTTGTTTCTCATGGTCTGAGAGTCCTTTAGGTGCTTTCTGGCAAACTCCAAGTGGGCTGTCATGTGCCCTTTACTGAGCAGAGGCTTCCGTCTGGCCACTCTACCATAAAGGCCTGATTGGTGGAGTGCTGCAGAGATGGTCATCCTTCTGGAAGGTTCTCCCATCTCCACATAGGAATGCTGGATCTCTGTCAGAGTGACCATCAGGTTCTTGGTCACCTCCCTGACCAAGGCCCTTCTCCCCCGATTGCTCAGACTCTAGGAAGAGTCCTGGTGGATCCAAACTTCTTCCATTTACGAATGATGGAGACCACTGTGCTCTTCGGGACCTTCCAAGCTGTAGAAATTTTTTAGTACCCTTCCCCAGATCTGTGCCTCGATACAATCCTGTCTCGGAGGTCCACAGACAATTCTTTTGACTTCATGGCTTGGTTTCTGCTCTGACATGCACTGTCAACAGTGGGACCTTATATAGACAGGTGTGTGCCTTACCAAATCATGTCCAATCAATTGAATTTATTACAGGTGGACTCCAATCAAGATGTAGAAACATCTCAAGGATGATCAGTGGAAACGGGATGAACCTGAGCTCAATTTTGAGTGTCATAGCAAAGGGTGTGAATACTTATGTACATGCAATACTTCAGTTTTTTATTTTTAATAAATTTGCAAAAACTTCTACAAAACCTTTTTCACCTTGTCATTATGGGGTATTGTGTGTAGATTGATGAGAAAAAAAATGAATTTAATCCATTTTGGAATAAGGCTGTAACATAACAAAATGTGGGGAAAGTGAAGGGGTGTGAATACTTTCCGGATGCACTGTATATATATATATATTATCCAGTGATTCAAGTAAACGCTTTAGTAAACAGTACAAGCCTGTTTCATGCCATAAGCAAGCATCAGCTGTCAAGTATACATATAAACTATATATACAAACTCTCAAGCAAGTTTGTGAACCCTTAAGAATTTTCTATATTTCTGCATAAATATGACCTAAAACGTCATCAGAATTTCATACAAGTCCTAAAAGTAGATAAAGCGAACCAAATTAAACAAATATTATACTTGGTCATTTATTTATTGAGGAAAATGAACCGATATTACATAGCTGTGAGTGGCAAAAGTATGTGAACCTTTGCTTTCAGTATCTGGTGTTGTTTAATTGGGTTCTCTTTATCTACTTTTAGGACTTGTGTGAAAATCTGATGATGTTTTAGGTCATATTTATGCAGAAAGATGGAAAATTCTAAAGGGTTCACAAACTTTCAAGCACCACTGTATATTAGAGGGACAGCTCAGGTTGGACGGTTTGGAGACAAAGCAAGAGAGACAAGATTGAGATGGCTTGGACATGTGTGGAGGAGAGATGCTGGGTATATTGGGAGAAGGATGCTGAATATGGAGCTGCCAGGGAAGAGGAAAAGAGGAAGGCCAAAGAGGAGGTTTATGGATGTGGTGAGGGAGAACATGCAGGTGGCTGGTGTGACAGAGGACGATGCAGAGGACAGGAAGAGATGGAAATGGGATGATCCACTGTGGCGACCCCTAACGGGAGCAGCCGAAAGTAGTAGTAGTAGTAGTAGTAGTAGTAGAAGATATGGGTATTTTAAAGTATCTCCTAAATTACAAATGAGTGCAAAAATAAAATGCTTACAAAACATGTTACTCCTACACTAACTTTGTGACTATAGTCATTGTCAGCAGAATAATTTTGGATAGTCTACCAGTTACCAGTTACTCAAATGAACATGTAACTTAGCTTACTAGGGAATAAAGATGGAGCAACAATTATTTAGCAACATATCATAGAGAGACGTTATCAAACAACCCTTTCTTATCTGTCAGCAGATTGCTATCCTTTGTCATTGCCTTCTTGGCTCCTGTTTCTTTTATTTGTTTTTTCCCTTTTTACATTTTTTTTTATTTTTAGCCCCTTTTTCTCACCAATTGTATCCAGCCAATTACCCCACTCTTCCGAGCCATCCCAGTCGCTGCTCCACCCCCTCTGCTGATCCAGGGAGGGCTCAGACTACCACATGCCTCCTCCAATACATGTGGAGTCGCCAACCGCTTCTTTTCACCTGATAGTGAGGAGTTTAGCCAGTGGGAAGTAGCACGTGGAAGGATCACGCTGTTCCCCTCAGTTACCCCCTCACCAGAGGCGCTAGTGCAGCAACCAGGACACACACCCACGTCCAGCTTCCCACCAATAGACACGGCCAATTTCATCTGCAGGGACGCCTGACCAAACCTGAGGTAACATGGGGATTCGAACCGACGAGCCCTGTGTTGGTAGGCAACGGAGTAGACCACCACGCCACCCAGACGCCCTTGGCTCCTGTTTAATTCATGGTCATTTCTCACAAGTGTGCTTCCAGCAGAGCAACGATACATCAGAGATGACATGTTAAGTCATCAGTCTTTTCATGCCATTTCCAAATGGAGCGCTATGCCAACTGTTTGGTCCTCTGAAATGCATCCCCATATTGCTTGTGACTTTGGACCATCTCCATATCTTGTAGCAAGCTGTTTTATTTTAACCCTTGAGGATTTGCTGAAATTCAGCTTAGATGATGGCTCTCACAGTAAGAACCCATTAACAAACTGGCAGACAGCTTCGTTAAATACAGTTTCTCGAATAAAGGAAAGATATGGATAATAGATGATAATGCATTTCCCATCTTCTGTGGCGAATCTCTATGCGCTAAGACAAGAACTGATTATCTGATGACCGTTTGTCTTTATAAAGAAGTAATTTTAAATACATTGATGGGCTTGATGGCTGATCCCCAACATGCATTCTTGCTCAATGGAGCTTCAAACCTGTGGTTGAGGAAGGTTTGGTGTGAGTTTCAGTGTTGTGGTGGTTTGGCAGCAGTCCGCTGCTGAAATTGACTCATTCATTGGAATCTGTTATCCGTATTGTTTTTCTTTTACAAGTGTGGCAGAGACATTGTACTTTCCCTTTAGAAATATGGCTAACATCCTGTGAGGAATTTCACTTTTACTGAAAATGCATGTGCCTTTTAGGATGCAAACTAAGAATATCAGCTTGACAGCACTGTTTATCGACTATGACGGCTGGAACCTCTGTTTACCCAGTAAACTGACTCGGTCTGAGGAGCTACAGTTTCAGAAGAGGAACAATAAGAGAGGTTAAGGTTTCCTTAGACCTGGCAAACGGAAATTACTCCTGGGATGCTGGCCTGTATCATAGCTTCCATTCTTTCTGTCCAATACCAATTCTTTATGTTCACGGTTGGATGTGCTCTTAAGTTTTTGCCGCCTTAATCTTGCCAAAACAGTAATCAGAATCAACTTTCTGCTTTCAAAATGGATCATCGTGGGCGTCTGGGTAGCATAGCGGTCTATTCCATTGCATACCAACACAGGGATCGTCGGTTTGACTCCCTATGTTACCTCTGGCTTGGTCGGGCATCCCTACAGACGTGTCTGTGAGTGGGAAACCGGATGTGGGTGTGTGTCCTGGTCGCTGCACTAGCGCCTCCTCTAGGTGGTCGGGGCACCTGTTCGGGGGGGAGGGGGGAATAACGTGATCCTCCCACGCGCTACGTCCCCCTGGTAAAACGCCTCACTGTCAGGTGAAAAGAAGAGGCTGGTGACTCCATATGTATAGGAGGAGGCATGTGGTAGTCTGCAGCCCTCCCTGGATCAGCAGAGGGGGTGGAGCAGTGACCAGGATGGTTTGGAAGAGTGGGGTAATTGGCCAAGTACAATTGGGGATAAAAAGGGGGGGGTCATCTTCATTTGCACAATATGTCCAGCTTTTTAATTCAGATTGTATCAAACCCAGTCTCGCAGACACAACATTTGTGTGCACCTTATTTGCACTTGTCATAATACCATGATTTGCAGCACTCTGCCACATGCATACAATGTGTGTCAACATATCAGTGAATGAGGACGTAGTTGAGGGCATCCACTCGCATCTACTTTTAACCTCCAATTTACACTCAACACAGATTATTACACTCAACGGCCGATCTCCCAGATCCCGGCCCTGACCTTAACCACAAACCCATACCTAAAAATCATCTCTATCTTAATACCTAAACATAACCCTTTCTTTCCTTGTACCTAAACTTAACCATCTCTGATCCAATAGTGCTAAAGCGAATGGTCAGAGCGGATGTCCTCAACAACATCCTTACTCGTCGATACGCTGAAATGCATCTTGTGCATGACAGAACGTGATTCGATATAGTCTGGCGAGGCCAGATGTATGTATGCGTACTTGCGTATTCTCATCACAGAATGGTGTAGTCACACATAGGCCCACAGGACGAGTTGACATACATCATATGCGTGTGACAGAGCGTCGTACGTCAATGTGTTTTGGGAACTGCTAATATGTTGTACACATATATTTCATCTGGGTGAACTGGGTTGATTTTGTCACATCAGACCATAGCAAGTCTCGCATGTGGATTACTCACAATGGGCTGTGGACTGATGGACGGACGGTGAGAGATAGTGGACTGTGTGCGAGAGAGAGCCTGAGACAGTTGGAGATGAGACTGTGTTTGCTCAAACGGAGTCTATCAGGTCTGGGAGAGAGGCCGGAGAAATTTCTTTCCTTTTTTTTTTTGTTTTTTTTGTTTTTCCAGCTGAGCACACACAAACAGCTGCCGCCGCCTGCTTGCCTACCGGCCTCGGTGCCTGCAGTGAGATAGTGGGAGTTGGCAGTCAGGCAGGCTGTTCAGCTGGTGCAGCAACCTGCCTGCCTGTCTCTCTCTCTCTCTCAATCTCAGCAGATAAAGAGCAACAGAGGAGCCTGTTGTTGTATGAGGGAGCCCTGATATCGTTCTTTATCCTTCCTCCTTCCTTTATTTTCTCTGTTATTGCTTTCCGTCACTCTTTCACTGACTGTTTATCTCCATGGGCGTAGGAAGCATTGAAAAATGTGGGTGGGACAACCCCCCCCCCCCAAGAAAAGTTTTGACAGAGTGATGTCATTTCCTGCATTCTGGTGCCTGTGAACAGGGGGTTTGATACTTTTGTCTGGCTATACTAGCATGAGAAAAGTCATGGGTACATTTTGTAATTTCATCCAGAGGAAGTAGTTGGCCCCAGATCACATATTTCCATCCAGCCATTATCCAAACCGCTTATCCTGCTCAGGATCGTGCGGATGCTGGAGCCTATCCCAGTAGTCATTGGGCGGCAGGCAGAGAGACACCCTGGTCAGGCTGCCAGTCCATCACAGGGCCCACAGACAGACACACACACAGACACACACTGTCACAGTCACACCTAGAGACAATTTAGTACGGCCGATTCACCTGACCTACATGTCTTTGGACTGTTGGAGGAAACCCACACACACACACGGGGAGAACATGCAAACTCCACACAGAGGACGACCCAGGACAACCCCCAAGGTTGGACTACCCTGAGGCTCAAACCCAGGACCTTCTTGCTGTGAGGTGACCGCACTAACCACTGCACCCCCATGCCACCCCCAAGTGTTAGCTTTTACAAGCAAGTTCTATCCAAAGGACAGAACTGTTAAGTGCTCATGACTTATGAGCATATTTTTAATACTGCCGGGAAATAAGTAGGCTACTTTAACTAAGCTGGTGATCAGCTAACAGCATTTCAGTGCTGTGCAGTTTATGAGGGGCGAGTGTCACCAATTCTGTTTTTCTAGACATAGCACAACACCATGCATAACAGACAAGCAGCCATCAGCGGGTGGAGGCACAAGTGGAAAAACCCATCCACACCGGATTCAAGCTCCCAAGACTTTGGTTCGGTGTTTAGAGCAGTTGTCATGTCATGGAGGGCCATGACTCTGCAGACTTGCATTCAAGCCAAACTCTACACCAGCCGCTTTCACTGATAAGTCAGTGGTCACATATTTGAAGATATTAAAAAGCTAAAAGTACAGGAATTGATTCGATGGCTAATCCAGAGCCATCTTTAATAATAACCACTCATTGTTTATTTAAACTTGAGGATCTCTTTGTGCTTGCATGCATTTGCAATTTCTGTTAAATGCGTTTCTTTAATGTTCTCAAATCAATGCGTGAAGGGGAGCTGTAGTCAGAGTGCCCCTATGCATTCTGCAGTAAACTGCATTCATCTTCTAATCATTTCTGCTGCCATAAAGAATCACCAGGACCCGAGGCCTGTCTCAAAACTAGATTATGTCGTTCGCCAGTTATCTTGGTGGCTTTGTTTACACACACATTTTTACACACGTAACACGGCTACCGGGAAGCTCTCCACATGAGTATTTAGGGCAACATTTCATGACAGAAGGCATCAATATAACAACCAACCAGTCATACTGAATGTAAATACAACTGCCACTGAAGTACCCGCCTGTGACACTGCAAACCCAAAGCAGTGGGCCAAAAATGGCTCCTCACAGAGTGGGGAACTAGCACGCAAATATAAACTCCTTTAAGAATTAAAAATGTGTTTAATATTTGCTCCAGGTTTGGAGTATGTCTGTGTTGAGGCAGGCCAAGACTTTCTCCGTGTGTGTGTGTGTGTGTGTGTGTGTGTGTGTGTGTGTGTGTGTGTGTGTGTGTGTGTGTGTGTGTGTGAGACTATTTGTACTATTCCTGTGTTCAGCTATTTGCCGGATTCCCTTTCTGATTTCGTTAAAAGCTGGCCCATACTGAAAAATACATGAACGTATTTTGAGTGTTGGTGACTGGAATTGGGAGAGAAAACCATTTTGCTTACAATGGCAGTTTATTTTTTTCACTCGCCGTGTTGCACGGGACCACTGTACCAGTCCTTGCTCACCGCTTTCCTTGCCTGCATAACCACAGCTGGCCCTGCTAACAGCAACCCCAGGCAGTAAAAAGCTTCTGTGCTGCTGTCAATCCTGCTATAAATAGCCTTGTTTTTCCATCCAAATGGTAAGTGGACTTCCAGTGAATTTCTACGAGGCAAAAAAAGAACATTAAAAGGCAAATCAGTGGGTGTGTTTCCTTTATCTGGTAAATGAGAAACAAACGATGTCCCATCTCACAGGCAGGGCCGTCCATGGGGGAGGTGGGGGGGGACGCTTTCTGGGGCCCATGGAGGCCAGCAATATTCATGTTCATCCTAAATATAAGCAACGATAATGGCAGTACTTGCCATTGGGTGTGAATTGGCTAAACAGATGGACTTTAAATACATTATAAAGGACTTTGCATCCAGTAAGACAAGGAAGATGGCTGTATAAGAGACAAAGATGAAGCCATAAGGGGCGTCCGGGTGGTCTGGCGGTCTATTCTGTTGCCTACCAACACGGCGATCGCTGGTTTGAATCCCCGTATTAGCTCCGGCTTGGTTGAGCGTCTCTACAGACACAATTGGTCGTGTCTGTGGGTGGGAAGCTGGATGTGGGTATGTGCCCTGGTCGCTGCACTAGCGCCTCCTTTACAGAGAAAAACAGCGGATGGTTGACATAGATTTGAAAATTCCAATTTCATTGCACTTTATTGCGTAGTCTCTAAATGAACACTTCAGCTTCTCTACGTCCAGAGAGCATTACAACATTTTTTGATATTTACAATTCTTTCTCTTAATTTGGTGTTTCCTCTCAGCTTTTCTTATTCACAGTTTCAAAATTTGCATATAAAATGCAACTTGATTGATTGATAAAAAGAGCTTGATGGAAAACTGAATGTCATCATTCCCGCCATAGGATGCCACAATCTGCTCAGTTTCAAGCTGTGACAAGTCAAACCCAAAGCTGTCTTCTGTTTTGTTTCCCCCCCTTTTTCTCCCCAATTGTACCTATCCAATTACCCCACTCTTCCGAGCCGTCCCGGTCGCTGCTCCACCCCCTCTGCCGATCCGGGGAGGGCTGCAGACTACCACATGCCTCCTCTGATACATGTGGCGTCGCCAGCCGCTTCTTTTCACCTGACAGTGAGGAGTTTCACCAGGGGGACGTAGCGCGTGGGAGGGTCACGGTATTCCCCCCAGTTCCCCCTCCCCCCTGAACGACCAGAGGCGGCGCTAGTGCAGCGATAGGGACACATACCCACATCCGGCTTCCCACCCGCAGACACAGCCAATTGTGCGTGTAGGGACTCCTGACCAAGCCGGGGGTAACACGGGGATTCGAACCCGTGATCCCCATGTTGGTAGCTAACAGAATAGACCGCTATGCTACCCGGATGCCCAGCTGTCCCTCCCCCCCGTCAAATCCCGTTTTGCCGTCTCAGAAGATTTTCTTGAACTGGCGGGCCGTTAGTTACCGCACTTGCAGGTACGCCGTTGTTAGCGGCGTGGCTTCTCGTTAGATGAGGAAACACCTGTTGTTTGCTAATCAGTTTGGGCAACAGATGATGCAACGGCGCTTTAAATACTTTGACATCCATTGGACTGTCTCCATATCCTCCAGGTATTATCTTAATTCTGGATTACGGCCCTGCTCTAATTGCCTTTACTAGTGTGCCCGTGTAAACATAACACCCCCAGCTTACTTACTATCTACTAACTGTCTCGTTCTGCGCCACCATAGTCATCCTTTGCCCCCATGTTTTACTCATCCCTGCGTCTTCTCCTCGGCTGTTCACACGTCAACGCCAATACGCTGTCGCGACGACCAGGTCTCTGGGCTTTCCATAGACCCGCCCTGAACAGACTTGCCTCGCCAGTTCTCTCTTCTCCTTCCACCTCTGCTGTCAGCTGTCCTGATCGCCTCGGGGATTGGGTACGGTGCCTTGGAATAACGCCGGTCCCTCCCGCAGTATAAATAGAAGACTTAAGCTCGGCCGGTCCGGTACAAAGCTCGAAATAGGCCAGTCAGCCAGGGGTGACTAAGCGAGCAGGATTTGATTAAATTCTAAATCTTACGACTATATCTGGTGGAGTGATTATCAGCCCCGCCGCCTTCCGCACTTTGACAGCGGGCTGTACGGGCACCATCTGGTGAATAGGGGGGGCAAGATAAGAATTAGATTTTGAAGCTCTGTGTGTGTGTGTGTGTGTGTGTGTGTGTGTGTGTGTGTGTGTGTGAGGGCACTCATCTGTCTTCCTGCTTGCGTTCAGGAAACAACAACAAGCCGTTGATGGAATGGCTGAAATGTACGTGGTGACCGTGTGTTTCTTGAACAGAGCTCGTATAGCTGGTCAGCGCTACATCCAAGTTAGCGCTCTGCCCAGCATGTGTAAATCCATCCATCCATCCATCCATCCATCCATGTCCTTTCTTTCCAATCCTATTTTTACTAACAGGATTTCAGGTAGGTTAAATCTCATTTAGGTGCCAAGCCAGGACCAACATAACTGGGGAAGGAAATTGTGTTGGGCCCAAATGTAAAGTAGACATTGAAACGCCCTGTTCACTTTAGTGTAGCAGTGAGCTGTGTGGGTCGGGTTTTCGGTGACCTGCAGTACACCACCAGGTTGATTTTATAACGACAATAACAAACAAACAGGGCGTCCGGCTAGCGTTAACGGTCTATTCCGTTGCCTACCAACGCAGGAATCGCCGGTTCGAGTCCCCGTGTTGCCTCCGGCTTGGTCGGGCGTCCCTATAAACACAATGGGCCGTGTCTGCGGGTGGGAAGCCGGATGTGGGTATGTGTCCTGGTCGCTGCACTAGCGCCTCCTCTGGTCGGGCAGGGCACCTGTTCAGGGGGGAGGGGGAACTGGGGGGAACAGCGTGATCCTCCCACGCGCTACATCCCCCTGCTGAAACTCCTCACTGTCAGGTGAAAAGAGGCGGCGGGTGGCTCCACGTGTATCGGAGGAGGCACGTGGTAGTCTGCAGCCCTCCCCAGATCGGCAGAGGGGGTGGAGCAGTGAGCGGGACGGCTTGGAAGAGTGGGGTAATTGGCCGGATTGTAACGTGCGTGGATAAGTAGACACGTTGGCTCTTGGTTAACGGGCCGGACCCTTTAGTCGACTGGTTAACGTTGTCGCTTGCGGAGTGAGAGATACGGGTTCGCGCCCCGGCTGTGGCGACGGTTCCTGTGGTTACCACCCGAATTCGCTACAGTATTGTGGTTGTTAGCATTGTTGCATAATGGACGAGGGTCCTGTTCTCAGGAGGGATCCCTGCTTTGAGGACCTTGCATGTTTTCACCATGTTTGTGTTAAAATAGCATTTTAGAATAAAGCATACTTTTATAAAGGGTTCGTAGGTGGCTTTTAATTGATTTATCAGTGGTTAATAACTCGTTTATTAATGCATTATAAATCACTAATAAGATGTTAGCTGCTGTGCTGGCAGGTTGGGAGCCCACATTTCATCAATGAGAAAGTCTCCATAGACGTCCCCCTGGAAACTACACTGCACATTCACATTCTTAGCAAGTGGCATACAAATGGTAAATGGACTGCATTTCTATAGCGCTTTTGTAGCTACAACAGCCACTCAAAGCGCTCTACAATCGATGAATGCCTCACATTCGAACCACCACCACCACACACCAACGGCAGTGTCAGCCATGCAAGGTAACAACAACAACCAGCTCATCGGGAGCAGTTAGGGTTTAGGCGTCTTGCTGAAGGACACCGACATTTTTTGCAAGGCGGAGCCGAGGATCACACCGGCAACCCTGCAGTTCTCAGACAGCGTGCTCTACCTCCTGAGACAGTGTCGCCCCCCCAAAATAATACAAATAACACAACTTGAAAATGTCGCGCAATGTAAACGCAAAAGTCGATTTTCATGCAATAGCGATGCAGTTGCAGAGGTAAAGCGCAGGGTGGAGGTTAAGTACTGCTTACTGAGGCTGTCACAAACGTTTGGCTACCTTTGACTAATCTTTCTGAGACCCTCTCCATGTGGGCTCCCAACCTGGCGAAAGTCTTTTTATCACTGCATTATAACATCTTATTACTGATTCATGATTCACTAATAAATCAGTTGTTAATCATAAATGACATCATAAGTAACTACTCATCAACCCTTCATAAATCATGCCTTCTTGTAAAGTGATACCTATGTTGGTGTGCTCTGGGATGCTCTGGTTTCGCTCCACAGTCCAAAGACGTGCATGATGGGGGAATTGGAAATGAATGAATTGGAAGTGATTTGGCTCCAAATTGCCCATAAGTTTGCGTGGTGTGTTAGTGATTTTTCGTCTGGGCCCTGTGATGGACGGACAACATGTGCAGGGGGGGGTCTCCTTGTTTTCTGCCAGATGCCTGCTGGAATGGCCTCTGGCCTCCAGCCCTGTGGCCCTGAACTGGATTAAGCGGGTATAGAGAATGAATTAACGGATGACTCCACTCGTGCTGTGTTGTTACGAAAGCCAGTAGCCAACATCAACACAACAGTATTAATAAATATCATTTTATTAAAAAGCTGCGAGAAGATACTGCTCGTTAACCTCAAAGTATATGCTAGACTAAAATATCCCCCTCTCCTCTCTTTTTGCGGTTCTCTTTTTCACTCTTTCGCTCATCCTCTACTCGTTCTCGCTCCTTTCACCTGTCAACGCATGTTTTTGTCATGTATTGACGGCCTGGCGGGGAACTTTATCTGGCTCTCCCTCGTGACTGCCGAGCTACTAACGGCGGCTTCTCTCCTCAGTGATCAAACTGTACTTGGTGCAGGGTCGTTGGTGTGTATCCGTCCTTGTTCGCTGTTATGCAACCAGAAGCTACCACAAACCACAACAATCACTCATTTTTCTGTTTGTTAACGTTAGTAGGTGACTGGGCTTGTGTGCAAATAGACGAGGAAGTGCTTGGATTTTCCAGTTTACAAAAGAATCCGGTGAAATGCTGTCTGGGAAAGTGGCATTATGGGAAAACAGGGTGCAACAGGAATATTGCTTAAGATCTATTGACTACAAATCAGTGATGTCTCCTGCATTACTTCAACCATTTACTGTCTTTAGTAGGCTTTCCTCATAGCTACATAGACACGCACAATCCACACACACATGACTACGCATCTACATACTCGTGCACATACACTTATACATTTAAATATACACACACATTCTCAAACACGTGCACATACTGCGTCAGTCACGTAACCTAGATTAGATTTATATATTCACCTTAGGGAAAATGTTCACCGATCAATAACCATTAAGCTAAGGCACCAAAGGTCTTGGCTAGAACTAAATGGATAAATGTCATTAGAAATGGGTATTGATGCTATCTGTGGGTTTTAGCCAATGCAGCAGTGGAGGCCATCAGCAAAGGGTCAGTGGTTTTGTAGTTGTAGAGATTTAACATTGGTGTTATGGCTTCATACAACTTAGCAAATACAATTTCCCCCCTTTTTTCTCCCCAATTACCCCACTCTTCCGAGCCTTCCCGGCCGCTGCTCCACCCCCCTCTTCCAATCTGGGGAGGTCTGCAGACTGCCACATGCCTCCTCCGATACATGTGGAGTCACCAGCCACTTCTTTTCACCTGACAGTGAGGAGTTTCGCCAGGGGGACGTAAGCGTGTGGGAGGATCACGCTATTCCCCCCAGTTCCCCCGACCGACCAGAGGAGGTGCTAGTGCAGCGACCAGGGCACATACCCACATCCATCTTCCCACCCGCAGACACGACCAGTTGTGTCTGTAGGGATGCCCGACCAAGCCGTTGGCAACACGGGGATTTGAACCTGGATTTAACATGATGACCTACTTAATTATTTCCCTGATTTTGTATTGGTTAGCGTAGCCCCTAAATGTATGTAGAAATGCAAGAAATGGGATTCAAATCGCAATTTTTTTTTTCTGGGGGAGGACCCCCCACCCCCTTGTATTGTGTTCTCCCCCACTTCTCAAACCAAAGTTATGCCCTTGTGTAAGTGGGTAAGTTGGGGTCTTGCTCATGGCGGTAGGATGGATGCTCACTGCTTTGTTTTCCACGAGTACAAAATACACAGGTAATCCTTCCACCTGTGGAAAACAATTGCCATACCGTCATTAAAATAATAAACCGCTGTATCCTTTCTTTCTTTTTCCATAGACTGTAAGGCTATGAGGACAGCTGCCAGAGATGACTGATGTGGAGCCTGTCGTCACAGACTTTGCGTCCACAGGGCGCACAGGTCGACGAAACGCCATGCCAGACATCCTGGGGTCCAACGCCAGTGCGGGGGCGGCTGATCTGTCAGACAAACTGACCGAACTCTCGGTAGCCGGTGAGTCTCTATGGGGTGGAGTTATCACTATGGCCCAGATGGAGACAGAGAGAGATGGGAAGATGTGGGGAGAAAAGACCGAATAAGAGGAACATAGTATGTGTCTCCGTTACATTTTAGGTGACAGGCTGATGCTTCATATCCAGGCTGACCAACAGTGATACAATGAGCCTGTAGCACAAAAAAAAAGGATCCTTTTTTTTTCATCGCTTGCTGGCTGCATATGAGAGGCCAAATGGAGGGAAAGGCAATTTTAGAAGGAGACTTGTGTGAGTAGCAGCAATAGCTCTTCAGTTTTTGCCCTCTTCCCCTTCCTTGTCTGCTAAATGGAAATTGCCCCTTCAACAGCGAAAAAGGGCTCTTGGAAAAGAAAAAAAAAGCTGAGTGATGCATTTTGTCTAAAAAGGGATCTGTGGGCCTTCAGGTGACTGAAGGACACATCATTTAAGAGCTGTACAGCGCCACCCTATGAAGGCCAAAAATTAAACTGCTGTGCAGTATGGCACTACTTTATTGCTACCTTGAGTCTTAGTCAGGGCAAAAGGCCAAATCCACTCAATCACAGCACAGAGGAACAGTATTCCTGTCTTCGGCATGGACCCACAAGGATCAAGCCTGTAACGATCACTAGGGAAAATGGCTTTCTGTTCCTGAGAATGAGATCTTAATTTCTTTCGAAGCAATAGCGCCTGTTGGTGGTTAAGAGTTTGCAAAACAGTTCTGGGATAGTTTTGGCCGCCCTTATAACTCAGCCATGTGGATGCCTGCCATGAGGGCTCAGACCTGATGGTAGTGACCTGGGCTCACACAGTTTTCTTAGCACCTTTGCTTCATAGCTTTCCCCACTCCATTCACTTTATATATGCTGTTGTTTTCATATTGACAGTCACATAGTTCTGTCCTCCGAGGAGCTGATAGAATCTGCTCTCTCCTCATTCTTTCATACGGGTACGGCTGCAAAGAAGTCAAACTGTGTTCTGGGGTAGAAAAAATGTCTTTCCATCTTTTCCCAAATCTTATCATGTGCATTGTTTGAACATAGTGGTATAAGATACCTACATATTCTTGGCTTAAGGAATAGTAAAAATGCCCTGATGAAATCTGCCCCCCCTCAAAAAAAAGTAAATTATATACATGTCACATATTTGTGCCTTGTATATACTGTTATTGTTTTGCAGACTCCAATGAAATTATCATTACCAGTGAGATTTGTCAACAGCGGTAGCTTTCACATTATGCAAAATAGCAGATAAAGAAGATAGCCCAACATGAAACTACTCCTGTATTTACACTGTAAAGAAGATATTTTCATCACAATCAGATAAATCCTTACCATTACTTGATTTGATTGTATTATTATTATTGTTGTTGTTGTTTTTGTAAAAAATAATCACACATTATGGCAACATAAATGAAAACGAGGGGTTGGTTGATGCAAGGGAAATGTTGGGCACAGCTCTAGAGTGAAACATACCAAACATATTCATCTTCAGTGTGCAAAAATAAACACAATTATGCAGAATGTGCCAAATTCCAAGATGACTCAGCTTGGCACGTTAGCAACAACATCAGATTTTTTCCCACTGAGACAATATGCTGTTGGTTGGAATGACAGAAGTATCCAATGCATCTCTGACTTTTCTTTTTGTGTTGTGTGTGTGTGTGTGTGTGCGTGCGTGTGTGTGTGCCTATGTGTGAGACAGATGATGGAGAAGGAGAGGGAGAGGGCACATCCTCCAGCACAATGAAGAGTCCCACAGACGGAGGGGAGAAGACCGAGGGGACGTAATGCAGCTTTTCTCCCTGGGCCGCTAAGGAAGGACAGACCATCTGAAAAGATGGACGGATGGATGGATGGATAGATGGATGGCTGGCTGGACAGACGGACAGACTGATGGATGGATGAATGGATGGATGGAATGATGGCTGAACAGTGACATGGGTCGAAGGAGTGTTATAATTTGACATGACGGACAGCTGAAAAGATGTATGGGGAAACAAAGGTGGATGGACACACTGATGGATGGAAGAGAGAGACGTTTAACTGTGGGTCACTTCTCCACAGATGTCCCCCATATTGACCAGAAAACTGTAAACTGTCACTCACTGTCACTATGCAACATTAGCCAGAACAACGTCACTGGCACACGCAGGAGAGGAGACGGGCAGTGGAGAGAGACGGGAGATGACACTGACCGTCCGTCCTCGGGATTATGCTGATGACAAGGGGGATGAATGACATGTTTATGGCAATTAGGATCATGATCATAAGTTGGTTGTTGATGATGATGGTGATGATGATGATGGCAACTGAAGAGCTCTGTTGGTGTGCTTGCGAGCTTGTGTTTTCGCATGTCCAAAGGGGTGACCCATATATCTCATCTTTACATGTGTGGATATATAGATCTGCTAATATCAATTGATATATTGGCATCGGCCCTGTTAACTTAATTTGCATACACAGTCCAAAGTGGTGACGTGGTTATAATGACTACAATAGTTGTAATTTAGAAAGCTGTGCATGGTGGGATCAAATTCCAACCAAAAGCATTTTTTCTCTGAATGTCATATAGTTGCAGGAATGTCTCTTTTTTGCACAACGGAATAGCTTCAAGTTAAAAAAAACATTCCATTTGTGATGTAAAGTACAATTTCTATCTTCCTGTGTGGTTTATTATAGTGTGTTTAAGTGCAAACCTCAACCTTGTGTGTGTTTTTCACAGGTTAAAAACGCATCAATACTGGTTAGTTAGCGATAAAGGAGTAATGTCATGTGTATTTTCAGTCTGTAAATAGTTTTAAATGACAGTGTATTTGCGCACACCCTGTAAAGAGAAATTTCAGTCTTCACTGCCGCTAATAAATATAATGCTTTGGGTATTGTTGCTATGAGTGGATGCCTACAATGAAAATCTATTGGCATGTTTGTGCTGTCAAAAGCTGACTGGCACCTCGGGGACAAACTGCTCCCGTTGGCTGCTGGTTTCAGCTGTTAACTGCAGCGTTTCTCACATCCATTGCTCAGTATGCACAGCGCTGCTGCTTTTCTCTTAGGAAGTCAGTAAGGAAGTCAAGTTTATTTGTGCAGCCCAAAATCACAAGGTAGTCCGGAAAGCCGTACAATATATAACAATATACGACACCCTCTATCCTTGCACCCTAGACCCGAATGAGGGGGAAAACTCCACAAGGAAAACCTCATCCGGAAAAAGAATATGGGAGAAACCTCAGGAAGAGCAACAGAGGAGGGGTCCATCTTCCAGGCAAATTTAGTGAATCTGTGACCACCCAAGACAATGTCAGGAACCCCACAGATGCAGTCAAGAACCAGGAGGGCCCTGCGCCACAAACCCAGCTCTGCTCAGCGGGGCCCTGCAGAAAGAATAGACTTCACATCCACACAAGTAGCGAGGCAGAGATAGCTTAAATCTCTGTGACCAAGAGAAGACAGGACACACACAAACAGGATCCAAAGTCATCAGGAGGTCAAGAGAGGGAGAGAGAGAGCGAGAGAGATGATCCATGGTCATCAGTCAGGAGCAAAATCTGCCCTGGAAAGCGAGAAAGGGAGACAGAGATAGATGGATAGAAAGAGAGATGGGGACAGGAGCACAACATGGGCACACGTGTTCAGAGATGAAACAGAAGGTTAGGAAGGTGTGATGCATTCAGAAAAGTTTAGGAGCATTCTCGTCTGCATGACCAGACCAAGAGATTACTGCTGAAACCTATACTTACAATAAGTACATGAAATATTCTGCCAGGTCATTACTTTTCCTGTCATGCCAGGTCTAAAACCCCCCTCTCTAGATGGCTTGATACCTGACAGAATAGAAAACAAGCAGTAATATGGCTCCTGGGGGCCAGAGTTGAGAACAGTGGGTTAACAATAAAAAATGTTATAAATAAAGGGAAAATGTGCTTCCCTGCTGCAGCCAAATAAACTAAATGTCAACAAAAATCCATTTCCCCCCCCCCCGATCCCTCCCGGGCCTATACTCCTCCCTCTTTTCCAATTGCATAGACTCTCTATCTAAACACCAGTAATTCTACTGTGATTCTATGACAGCTATGCTTGTTGTTCCTAAAGCTTCTACCCATTGGGGAGGAGGTAAAGCAGAGTAGGGAGCGTGTTCTGTGGCTGCTGTGGCTGAACTGGATTTTGCCAACTGCTCATCTGATAGCGAAATCCAGTTCAGCCGCCTCTAGCTGCAGGGATGTAGCCTAGAGGTGATCAATGTTTGTATCGACCAGCTGTTGTGTTATAACCCTGAGTAGTCAGGAGTGCACGTCATGCCATCATACATGCTCTCAGTCTTTCGATCGATATTGTCAAGTGCAAGCTTCATCATTTAGAGTGCACAAGTGAACCTGACCAGGGCACAAAAAAACCTGCAGGGATGACCGCTGCTTCCATCGCATTTGCCTGCTAACCTCCCATTGGCCTCCCTGTGCACTGTAGTTACTGTGCAGCATGCAGGGAGGGTAATGGGAGGTCCCCGGTAAGAACGGCTGCAACTCTTCCACATTTGTCAATAAGTGCATTATTTGTGGACATCTGGTCGGGCCTTAACGTTCCTAAAGGGTAGGATGAACTTTAGCTATAGAGGAGCAGCTCCTCTCTGACTTGGGGGGGAGGGGGGACACTTAGAGCTGAAAAGCTACAGGAAATAACAACAAACCACACCGGCAATGAAAAGATTACAGGTTCTCTCCTCCGCAATATGCAAAACTATTGCACGAGAAGACCTCCGGGGTCAGTAAAGACCCCGCTTGTTCATATTTCTGGCCAGCGGGTGGCGCCAGAGGTGCTTCTCGGGTCAGAGTCGTCATTTTAATGTCAAATCTCAGCGTTCAGGTCAGTTGGAGAGGAATTCGTTTTAATTCAGCAAACAAATAAAATAAATAGTGGGACATACTGAACATTTCTATCTAAACATGTTGTTGCCCTTTGGCTGTTGGTGCAAAGACCTTTTTTTTACACAGATCTTGAAAAGAGAGCGTTTGTCATGCGATCGTCTCGCTCTCTCGCACACGCACACGCACACGCACACGCGCAGTAATGACTATGAGTGGCGGGCCTGCAGAAGCTCCGCGGGGAGGCAGAATGGATTAATGCCGCTGTAACCGCTAATGACAAAGGACTGTCAAACACACTCGGGCCTCGCATCACTGGCTTCTCTCGGTTCTCCGCCATGACACCACCTGCCAATAAAGACCTAAGGAACGGAAATCAGCTTCTTTTCTTTCTTTCTTTCTTTCTTTTACGTGGGCACCTTTTTAAACATAACCAATGAGGGAAGAATCGCGTTATCAGACCTGCGAAATGCCAGAACAATCCAAACTGACTTACTTTGTGTGTGTGTGTGTGTGTGTGTGTGTGTGTGTGTGTGTGTGTGTGTGTGTGTGTGTGTGTGTGAGGGGGTCTCCCTGCACTCCGTGACCCATTTTACAAACGGACACAAACTCGCTTAACAAAAAAAAAAAGAGCCCTGACTCTTTGCGCCAATCAGGAGTCAGGGAGAATCTCCTGAGCCAATAGGAGGCCCGCTTCTATTTCCCAGGCGCTCATATTAATGAGCGGGGGAATAATAATGTGCAGCCGCTCGAGTAAGCGTCCATAAACTACATTTTACTCACTTTGGAGATCACTCGGCCACCCTCAAGCCTTCACCATGGTTGATAGTTTCTGTGCAACCTGGAAACTGGTCGACAGCGAAAACTTCGACGAGTACATGAAAGCACTGGGTGAGTTGCTCAGCACTTGTTGTTTTTGGAGGGGGGCTTTGAGTGGATGCGATTTCTTCAGTTATAAGATAGCCATGCGTCTTTCTCCACCCTCTCAATATTGTTTTCTGAGTTCATCATATATGTAATGGTTGTTGTTTTGTTTGTTTTTTATGTGGCTGATACTGGCTAGGTGTTGGCTTTGCCACCCGGCAGGTGGGTAATGTGACCAAGCCGACGGTGATCATCAGCGAGGAGGGGGACAAAGTTGTGATCCGCACCCAGAGCACCTTCAAAAACACCGAGATCTCCTTCAAGCTGGGGGAGGAGTTCGACGAAACCACCGCCGACGACAGGAACTGCAAAGTGAGTCAGAGAACCTTAATGAAGACGCGCGATGGCATAAAAATGAATGCAGACAAAAGAAAAGAAAAGAAGAAGAGTGAAGCATCGCGATAACTGTGTGCAAACGTTACTCAGAGACTAAAAGCCTCAAATACACCAACTAATAACCATCCTCATCATCATCTGGCCAGGTCTCGGGTTACACCTGCAGGTCTGCACTATATGTATATGTTATGTGCTGTGGCTGAACTGGCCTGTAACCCAGAAGTTCTTTTCCGGTTCTTTTGCAGTCAACGGTGAGCCTGGATGGGGATAAACTTGTCCACGTGCAGAAATGGGACGGCAAAGAGACCAAGTTCGTCAGAGAGATCAAGGACGGCAAGCTGGTCATGGTAAAAGACTTAGAATAAGACTTGTACCCTAATCATTTCCGCGTGTGTCGTTTACATCCTTAAAGCCCCCCCCCCTTTAACTCAGGTTTATTAGTTGTGCATCAATGAGCAGCAAATGGGTGCAGGGCACGAGAGCTCAGTGACAATCTCACGTGCACCGACACTGTTGCACGGACCCGTGTTACATGGGATTTATTTATTTGTATATCCTTAAATAAAACCGAAAAAACACAATGGACACCACAGGGATCCACATCGTATATGTTGATAGTCAAATCAGCTGGGGATCAGGGAAGTAGGTGTAAAATAGGTGTAATACCTCCAATCAAATGCTGCGGCACTTGGTGTGGTTGTCGACTGCACATAGCAACAGGTGGCCTGATAAAGCCTTTTGTGGGGGGGGGGGCGCCTATTGAAAATCATTCAGAGCTTATTTGCTTTTCACTGTGCACGGTGGAAAATTTTGATTTTCTGCCACGTGTGTAATTATACCGGGATAATCTTTTCCCTCTCTCTCTCTCTCTCTCTCTCTCTCTCTCTCTCTCTCTCTCTCTCTCTCTCTCTCTCTCTCTCTCTCTCTCTCTCTCTCTCTCTTCCCCCCTCTCTCCCCCCTCCCCCTGCAGAACTTAACATTTGAGGACATCCACGCAGTGCGCACCTACGAGAAGGCATGAGTCCCCTGCTATCTAGCATCCCCGCGGTGGTTTTGTCTGCAACGTGTTTTTGTTGATGTGATTTTTGCTCTGAAACAAGATTTACTGTACGCTTACCTTTGCACTTCATCCATCTTCAAATGGTTTGCAACATGGGCTGAACATGTTTTTGTAAGCAACTTTTTTTATTCTGCTACGTGTCAGTCGTGATGGATTGTCTTTGTGAACCTCTGTTAAATATGAAATAAAACACAGAGAGGAAACTGATTTTTTTTCTCTCCTGATTGATTAGTGATGTATTGCCGTGTTTGCCATTTGCCTGCAGACAAATATGTGCCACCCGTAGGGCGTCCGGCGGTGACAGGCCGAACCAACCGATCCGCTCGGTTGGTGTCTTCACCGCGCTCGTGTCTAGACGGTAACCCCGGATTTGCGACACAGGGCGTCGCGTTATGCGGGTGTATGGGTTTGTCATTGAGCGGAGTACGGAGCCGACGGAAGGCCCTGTAGCGCCACATTTTGCACCCCCAAAGGAATATGCTTCCAACGTGTCCGCCTGAACGCGACGCAACGGAGATATGGAAAACACATTATTGTTACGAGCCTAATTTTTTCCCCCTTGTTTGTAGATTATCGCAAAATACGTAGTGTAGGCTAAGAAGAGTACACAAATTACAACTGCGCTTTCGGTATGCTATGCTACGTTTTGATAATCTAAAATTGGAAGAAAAAAAGTAAATTAAACAGTCTACCTGTTCCTATTTTCCATTTATTTACGTGAAGTGAAGATGTAGGCTTCATAATTAAAGATCACCTGCGAATGAACGCGCGTTGCCGCGACGCCGAACAGGCTACTATGGGACGGATATTATTTTAGGGATGCAAAATTTGGCCCAACACCACATGTCAAAAAAAGCCCAGCCCCAGGTACAGCAAGTCCTTCATCTAGTATTATCTAGTGAGCTCCCTTTGAAAAAGACAATATTTAAGAGTTTTGTAAGGGGCAAGAATGGGTCAGTTTTCCAACGGACACTCATCGTTCGTAATATAAGAAGTAGTCAAACATATCTCGACGCTGTCCTGCAGCTATGCTTCAGAGCACTCTCTGGGAAAAGCCTATATGGAAGGGGGCAGAGGTGAAGACCCCCCCCAACCACCCAATTTTTTTTTTTCAGAAGCCGATCGGTTTGCCTTTTCTGCAGACGACTTGCGTTAGTCCTGAAAAAAAACACAACATTTCTGCTGGTTTCTGCACCGTGAGCCCTGCGGTTGTTCTCGTAATCCACTGCCATGGAAACAGAGGGGGCGGGGCGTGGAGTGTCGACCCAGAAGTCATGTGATCACGTTTACTTCCTGATTGTATAAAACCAGTTCCAAAGGACGATGCTGAGAGTTGACGTGCGTTGTATTTTGGTGAGATGACGGCGGGACGGATCCACCCTGTGTTGTGTGGATTGCTGCTGGTCGGTGCGGGTCTGCTGGCGGCTGCACCGACGCAAAGTGATCACACTCCCATAGGTGAGTCCTTCATTGCGTCACGTTGGTTTTGGTTCCTCTTATTGTCACCTGAACCGCAGCAGTGGCCCAATGGCAAAAACCTGCTGGGTCACAGTTAGAGTTATAGTTGCTAGGTAGTGGTAGGTGGTTTCAGGTTATTCCGCATAAAATGTTAAGACAATAAGAAACAAGAGAAATGTCAATTTTTGCAGCTAAAAAAGAAAAAAAGAAAATAATAATTCCCATATTGACCACCCTGAAGTAAAATGAAAAGTCCTGCAGCTGTATTTGTTCAACTTGTCATTTTTGCTCTTTTTCATCTTCCGCTGACTTGTTTATATCCTCCCCCTCCACAACCCAGGGAGGTTCTGGCATATCACAGACCTCCACCTTGACCCTACTTACCACCTGACGGAGGACCCCACCAAAGTGTGTTTCTCCTCCAAAGGGGCCCCGGCCACCAAAGCTGGTCTATATGGGGACTTCCTGTGCGATTCCCCCTACCGCCTCATTCAGTCGGCATTCACTCAAATGAAACAGGTGACCCCACCCTTGGACTTCATGATATGGACTGGGTAGGTAAAGTGATGCTGGGGATAAGTCTGATTGATCTGTTAACTGGCTTCATGCGGACGGCACATGTGGCACCATTTAGGTCACTGATCTAATGCGGGGGGGTATTATAGTTATTACTTAAATCCTACTTCCCAACAACCAAGGAACTTGAGCACATCGCTCTCTCTGTGTGTGTGTGTGTGTGTGTGTGTGTGTGTGTGTGTGTGAGAGAGAGAGATAGAGACAGAGACAGAGGAAAGCTATTTCACAACCCAGAAAAACACTTTAAAACAGATTTGTACCATATTTTTAGACCTCCTGAGAGTGCTGAAGTGTAAGTTAACCTTTTGTTGGCACGTCCACACATATTGACAGCTGCATATTAACAACTTTTTTGTTTGTCTGAGAGTTTGACATTTGGGGGGGGGGGGGCTGACGGCAGTACACAATCCAACTATTGCGTAGCGTGTTACGTACACATACAGTAAACAGACGTGGCATTGTCGGTGGGCCTAACTGACCTGGACCCGCCCACTGTTACAACTGGCCCATCCTAAATGACTGGGAGAACATATTGTAGCGAATTCAGGGGGCAACCACAGGAACTGCCGCAGGCGGGACGCGAACCCGTATCGCCCGCACCGCGGGAGACATCGTTGACCGCTCGACTAAAGGGTCAGACCCGTCAGCCAGCGGCCAACGTGTCTACTCATCCGTGCACGTTACAATATATTTTCTTAACTTTTATTTTTAATTATTTAAATTAACACTTAAATACACAAAGAAGGGAAAAAATACGTTACCCTTACTAAAAAAGTAAAAGGCAACCTTTATTAGGCTACTGTCATGTGTGAAGTTTGGACCAATCACAACAGGCCATTTTAAGTTGGCCCGGGCTTGTTAAGCCTGCACACCCACGTCACGGTACGGAGGCTGCTCGGGAGCAGATGATGGCCAAAAAACTTGATCATCCAAACAAGATGGTAGTTGCTTAACTAAAACTAAAATATCAGTGTTCTGAATGAGTGGATGTACTGGTCTACACAATCCACAGCAAAAAATAAACACGATAGGGAGGATACTGTGTTCATTTTTGCACGATTTGAGCAATATACCCACGTGTATCGCTTGTCATAAATAGAAAACTGTTGCGGGTAAATATTAAGCAATCTGGGCATTGTAAATGTTTCAGAAAAATTTTTGGAAAGTGTCATAATCTACCAGACCGCAGCCTGATATCGGTCGTTTCTGTTTTTGTGAGACTAGCAGTTGGAAACCGTCAAAAGGAAAGCAAACAGTATTAACTTCTGTAACTAAAAGGCCCAGCCAGAATTACTTTGGCACATCCAAAATTTGAAATCCTGGCGCCGTGCCTGCATTAACAAGACAATGGTGCCCAAGTTTGCCATAAAGCCAAACAATGCAGTGCGTCGAATCAGTTTCTGACCACTTTGTACTGTCTCACACATCGGCTTGCGAAGGGTATTTGTCTTTCACACATGAGCAAATGCAACTGAAGCGCACTGGCAGCCATGTTACAAGTGAAATATCAACTGGTTTATATTATACCGTTAGGCTTTCATTTTCCATGAACCTTTAAAACGTTTAGTGTACACATGAACTAATTTCATGTTAAATTGAAAACTGAAATTGCATACTCACTAATATCAAACTTATAGCAATGCACACAATTATAAAACATTTTTATTGGACCTATTTTAGACTCAGTGTTGTGATATATTTCAGCCGCTGCCTCCCGGCAAACTCTGCGTATGCCTAATGCGAATACTTGCTGCAAATCCAAACTGCGCATACACAGGCGGAGATAATCTTGAAAGATTTAGTTCAGTAATTTATTTGTATATTATCTTTTTTTTTACTGTTCCTCAACCACCGAAGGTCTTTCTCTTCCGTAAATTCTCTTTATCCTAGCTGTACGCTATCAAGTCAGTTATCTGTCATTGATGAATTAAAATGGCACTTTGCTTTTCTCACGTTGCAGATAACAGAGGCAAGGTCAGCCAATAATGACAATAACTCACATAACCCATTAACGTCAAGGTACACTCAGTAATATGCTGTCTCTAGTGAACACTATCAGCGACTAGTAGGAATCGCAACAGCGGCAAATTTGTGCCCTGTCCTTTTAAGCAGCAGCGGCCCGCAAATGACCCAACTACAGCTAATAACTAGAGGAGTGTACTCAGTAGAGGGCAGATCTCCACCAGGTGTACGTATCTCCCCTTCTCAGGTGTTCCAACTAGGCAACACCCTTTTTTCGGCTACGGGGAGAAGGGAAATACACACACGCAGCAGCAGAAAAACCAGTGTTTTTCCTGCCATTATAAGACTTTTGCGCGGTGCTAAAGTCAATTTAATGGGAAATATGAAAAAAAGAGTTGTTCATATGCAGCTGTCAAGCTAAAAAAAAAATCTACCTGATAAGAACATTTTGCCTGTCAGTCTGTGGATGTGCAGCCTCCTTGGTGGACCCTCGCACAAAAGCGACCAAATCTGACATGAAATGACAGAGATCAGGCTACCGAAGCCTCAAAGCCTTTATTAAAAGACTTCAAATGTGTTTAACCATCACGGTTTTCATGGTATAAAATATATCGAGGTGAATGGCTGCTCTGCTGATTAACTTTCATTCATAAAACAGCGGTAAGAAAACATCGCTCAGCCATGGGAAACGTTTTATTGTAGCTACTGGGATGATTTCCAGCTGTGACTGAATAATCCTACTCTTGAAATGGTATTTTTATAGCAGAGTTTTAACACTGGAGAATACGGCGGTGAGGTGAATTATTTTTGGTTCATCCAGGATTCCTCCGGTTCTGTGCTGAGATCAGTAGTGATTGATTTGCTGGCTTGCGAAATACGATCTACTTCTCGTTTACCATCAAGACTCGCATCCGATTACATGATGTTTTGCTTTTGCTGCCTGATCTGACGCAACCATAGATGCGAGTCCTGCATGCACACGGTTGAATCGGAGCGGGCAGCGACAGAAAGCAGTGTAGTGTAGTGCCGGTCGAGTGAGCTAGAGAGTGAATGAAGAGAGGGAGCAGCGATAACGAGAAGAAACGTTTTTCGAAGGCTTTGAATCACCGCAACCACGAGCGTTTCTTTATCATACAGTCATAACTGTGCACAAAGAACAAAAAATGGGGCTAATAAGTCCAGTAGTTGGCGAGGTAAGCTGTAGACAGACACACACAGTGCACGCACAACTAATCCTCTCCAGGTGGAGATAACAAATCACAGTTTGGCCATCTATACCTGACACAGATCCTGCAGAAATGTCCAGGAAAGAAATAGTCGTGTTATAAAACACTGTACAATATGCATAACTTATCACGCAGGGCTTTATATTTAATGACAATGCTGCTTGCTTGTCCAACAGTACTGCATGTCTATCCTATTATCGTTTTTTATGCTTTATGGTCACAAAGTTTTCACCCTCTCTCAAAAGTGGTAACTGTATTTATTCTACTTTCGGAGCGGCATTTATCATGTAGTTTTGAAAGCCAGAAATGTCAGCTCCCAGCAAGACTCCTGTTTTCCAACTGGTGCAAATCAACAACTATTTCTCGCCCCTTTGGTACTTGATGGTAATTTTTTAGCTATGATAAAGTCAAAAATTTTACCGACGGTTCCTTTAAATCATCAAAATAATGACTAAAGTCGTTAAGTAATTTTGGAGTCACAGCAGCGACTTCATGCATGACAGTTTTTGTCTTTGCTTTTTGAAAGCAGAACGGAACAAATGAATCACTGAAGCCTCAGTCCAGTCCCCAGATCTATATATACTAATGTTAATTTGTTTCTTATGAATACAATGTTCTCAAGAACTGCATCGCAGAGCTCCACAATTTAATTTTTTTCCAGTAGGAATTTTTTTTTAAATATCACTGTTTACCACATCTGTATAACATTTTGCATACACTTCACAGAAGACCCACTATTCCTTTCCTTTTCTAGATTTACTATTAGATAGATATTATTATTTACAATCTGGTGTAATGTCATGTGTGTTATGTGTGAGCAAACTACACAGTCTTCTTCCTTATATGGGCAATATTACTTACCCAATGAAAAAGACGCTATGGTAACAAAAACAAGACCCATTACTATGAAACACGATTTTTGATGTGGGTATACTTCATTCATTCCCTCGGGGGGGAATAAAGTATTCTGATTCTGATTCTCATTGAACATGAGGCATTTCAGATATTTTTTTCTTTCATGTAGTTCAGTCAAAATCGCTACCAAGTAGAAGCAGATGAATGGTGCCCTCAAAATGGGTAAAATTTGTGATTCTTTTTTGCATTTCACATTTTGATGCTATTCATTGGTTTTACCATGCATAGTTCCACCTGTAACAGTTCCGCCTAGCTTGTACCCCGCCGTTCTTTCAGGTTGTCCCCCACTTGCTCTTCTCTGATATACGGCTATTATCGAGGTGTTCACAGTATCTAGCTCAGCATTTAGCCTTGCGAGCTAGTTAAAAATGCAGTAAGCTTGAGGGCATCCGGGTAGTGTACTGGTCTATTCCGTTGCCTACCAACATGGGGATCACTGGTTCGAATCCCCATGTTACCCTCCAGCTCGGTCGGGTATCCCTCCAGACACAATTGGCCGTGTCTGTGGGTGGGAAGTCGCATGTGGGAATGTGTCCTGGTCGCCGCACTAGTGCCTCCTGTGGTCAGTCGGGGCGCCTGTTCAGGGAGGAGGGGGAACTGGGGGGAATAGCGTGATCCTCCCACGCGCTACGTCCCCCATGGTGAAACTCCTCACTTTCAGGTGAAAAGAAGCGGCTGGCAACGCCACATGTATCGGAGGAAGCATGTGGTAGTCTGCAGCACCCCCCCCCCCCGCCCAGATCAGCAGAGGGGGTGGAGCAGTGACCAGGATGGCTCGAAATAGTGGGGTAATTGGCCGGATACAATTGGGTGGAGGGGGTGGGGATGCAGTAAGCTCAGACATGTCTTCTGCCTATCGTTTTGTGGTACCTGGGTATCAACTTTTGAGTTTAGACCCACACAAAACCCCCACAGGAGAATTCACAGCATGGACGGACATCTTTGATTGCCAAACACCCGCCTGATCTGTTTGTGTCAAACAGATATTTCTACTCGAATGAGGAACTTTAATGATAATGACCCGCAGTCAAGAAGACGCCTTTCATGCCAATTCACCTTGCAGTAAATTGACTCTGCACCATGAAAAGCTGAGCGCACACCGTGTTCATTGATGGAACGAGCATTAATCACACAATTACACTTGCCCCGCCCGCCTATCTAAGCTACTTATATGCTCTTAACTCATTTCACTTGGGTAGAGCCCCAGTTGAAATCAGTGGTGTGGGTCTCTAAAAATAAAATCTGACCCACTATTAAGACTCTCTGTGAGGTGGAAACTGATGGCTGATCACACTGTGGCGATGAGGCCTGAAACCGTGAGCTTGGTTGTGAGCTCGGATCAAAGCCGTGGTTCTGCCATGCCGCGTTCTACTAATCTGCAGCTCGTCAGCTAAAGTGGCCGTTCGTGGGCACACTTAATTCTTATTACACACGATTAAGGGAAGACCCTGCTCCTACTTGGGATTTTAAAAACTTTGGGGAAAAACTGCCTATTACATGGCTGTACATGCAGGGTTTTTGTTGGTTTCTTTTACTTCCTTTCATTTTTGTTTGGCTTAATTTTCAATCGTTAGTTACCCATTTGGTCAGAATTATTAAAGGGGGATGGGTTGAGAGGATTCTTTTTTTAATTTTCTCTCTTCAATACCTAAATGTACTTTTCTTCTCATTGGGCGATGCGGTGGTTAGCGCTGTCGCCTCACAGCAAGGGTTCGAACCCCGGGGTTGTCCAACCTTGGGGTCATCCCGCTGTGTGGAGTTTGCATGTTCTCCCCGTGTCTGCGGTGGGTTTTCTCCGGGTGCTCCGGTTTCCCCCACCATCAAAGGAAACATGCATGTTAGGGTTTATACTCCTGTCTGTGCCCCTGACCAAGGCAATGGGGAAAGAGCGGGAGTTGGTCCCCGGGCGCAGCATGAAGGCGGCAGCCCACTGCTCCTAGCTACACAGATCACAACTAGGATGGGTCAATTTGCAGTAACTGAATTTCCCCAAGGGGATTAATAAGGTACTAAAAGTAAAGTAAGTAAGTAAAGTAGGGTATTAATAAAGGGTGTCTCCCCACCTGCCGCCCAATGACTGCTGGGATAGGCTCCAGCATCCCCGCGACCCTGAGAGCAGGATAAGCGGTTTGGATAATGGATTGAATGGATTAATAAAGGAAACTTAATTTAATTTGATTAATTTGCTTAGTTCCTCCACATATCAGCCTTATCTATAGTGATTACTGGCTCATCAAACTAGATTGGACGGACAGTCCACCTCCTCGCGCCGATCAACCAATGAGAACCATTGAGTAGTAATTTATGAGCTCAGTAATGTCTTTCATACAGCACTACATAGGAGGGTGGGGTTAGGGCTGACCTTAACCCTGGCCGTTGCCTCGCAATCATGGAGACACAACTTGTGTCCTAGGTTGAAAGAGCAGGGACAAGGTGGAGTTTCTGTCAGAAACTTCTGTACTTTGCTGAAGGTGGATAAATACAGTTGAAAGTGACACTTGACATGTAGCATTTACGATTTGGCATTGTCTGCTGCTGTCTCTGTGGTGTCAAGACACTGTCCAACGTGGCAGTGATGCTGGCATTCCCAAATTGGCTATCTAATTAAACCGCAACAATTAGTGATGAGTTCCGGATGCGTGCGATGGCTGACAAAAGTGTCAAGCCACCAAGCACTAATTAACACTTGGTCTTTGTTCAGCTGCATTATAGGAAAAAAACCCCAACAACAAATGAGTAGGTCTTTGTTTGGAAATAATGTGAATGTTCATAATGGTGGGAACAAGCCAAAGTGTCGGCAGCCAACATGGACGCGATTGATTTCCTCAGTGAGCCTCCAGCAATTACTCCATTACTATGCTCTGCAATAGCCCTTGTCAATATGCTCTTTGTGCACGCCACTGCTCGACCCCAACCGCTGCAGCTGGGCTTTACATACTGTAGATAGACTTGTAATGACATTTCAATGTGCTGCTCCCCAAGGGACAGTCCACCTCATGTCCCAAAAGACGAGCTGTCCACAAACACGGTGATCCAGGTGATCGGTAACATGACCCAGACCATCCGAGACCACTTCCCCAGCCTGACTGTCTACCCGGCCCTGGGCAACCATGACTACTGGCCACAGGTAATACCTGTTGGCTACCATCTTTTCTCACTGAACAGAAAGCAAAGCAATTCACCAGCCATCTTAAACTGTACTAGGACTATGGGAAGATAAAGTAATGATTATCTATAGAGGAAAAGCAGGAGATAGTAAAGTAGCGAAGAATCTTTTGTAACGCAGAGAAATCCAGTAATACTTTGTTTAAATCCAAATCTGAAGGCCTTTGCATAAATGTTCTGGCACTTTGAAAATGAATGTGTGTTGATATTGGTAATTGTGAATCAGTGCATCTTCAAAGAGGTTTCAAAGACATCTTGCTCTAGGGCGTCCGAGTAACGTGGTGGTCTATTCCGTTGTCTACCAACACGGGGAACGCCGGATCGAGTCCCCGTGTTACCTCGGGCTTGGTTGGGCGTCCCTTCAGACACAATTGGCCGTGTCTGCAGGTGGGAAGCCGGATGTGGGTATGTGTCCTGGTCGCTGCACTAGCGCCTCCTCTGGTCGCTCGGGGCACCTGTTCGGGGGGGATGGGGAACTGGGGGGAATAGCGTGATCCTCCCATGCGCTACGTCCCCCTGGCGAAACTTCTCACTCGCAGGTGAAAAGAAGCAGCTGGCGGCTCTTCGTGTATCAGAGGAGGCATGTGGTAGTCTGCAGCCCTCCCTGGATCAGCAGAGGGGGTGGAGCAGCGACCGGGACAGCTCGGAAGAGTGGGGTAATTGACCAAAGTACAATTGGGGAGAAAGGGGGGGGGGTAGAAATGAAAAAAAGACATCTTGCTCTACCCAAAGCTGGCTGAATGATATTTTTGTGTGTATTTTAGATAGCTCTGTTCAAGTGTGTGTGTCCTTTGTAGGACCAGCTGATAACATCTACGAATGCGGTCTACCAGGCTGCTGCCAAGCTGTGGGAGCCCTGGCTGCAGCCTGAAGCCCTGCTCACACTTAGAGAAGGTACTGTCATGTGTTATAAATAGAGTAAGTTAGGGGCCTGCATTATAAGCATATACACTCTGCATTCAGACCACAAACCACCTCACAAGTGCATCATGGTGAACTGAAACTAGAAGCTCAACAAAAAGCACACTGTCAGAAATCGTTTTAGGAACTGAAATGAAAATGAAATGAATATGAACTAAAACACGATTCTTAAACTAACCAAAACCTTTTACATAAAAAAGGGGTCATGGATTATTTGTAATTTGCAGTTTGATCTAGTCTTCCATGTGGAAAGATCACATGGCCGACATTGAGCTCATGACTCTCATTAGTCCGATAAATAAGCGCTACAGAACAATGTGTGTTCAAAACAAAGCTATGTTCAGACCGTGTTGACTGGTGCATTGGTTGTGCATGGACTTTTGCAGTACATCAAGCCAATGTCGGCTTTATTTTGCACACTATCACGTGTCTGCAGGTGGTTTCTACTCCCAGCCAGTGAGGCCTGGTCTGAGGGTGATCAGTCTGAACACTATCCTCTACTACAGCCCTAACAAAGTCACTGTTAACACGACTGACCCCGCTGGACAATTCCGGTGGCTGGAGACGACGCTAGAAAAAGCTGCAGAAAGCATGGAAAAGGTAAAATTATTTTAACAGGAAGACAAGAAATAGGAAAGAAGGAATACAGAGAAAATGGGGAGGGAAGTCAATAAACATAATCTGAGTCAATTTAGACATTCAAACTAGTGTCTCTGTTTCACTGTCTCTCTCTCTCATTCTCCCTTTTTTATCACCCCCCTTTTCTCTCTCTGGCCCTTTCTCTCATCCCTTCGTTCTTTCCTGCATCTGTTAAGGTGTTTATCATAGCTCATGTGCCAGTAGGGTTCTTGCCCTTTGCCAGAAACATCACGGCTATAAGAAAGCACCACAACGAGAGACTGGTGGACATCTTCAGGAACTACAGCCATGTGATTGCGGGACACTTCTATGGCCACACCCACCGAGACAGTATCATGGTGCTGCTGGACCAGAAAGGTAAAGGAATCTCAGAGGGCATCAAACCCGGGAAATGTAATGATTTAAATACTTGATACCGTTTACGAGTACTTGATTGAGCTTGGCGTTGATAGATTTAAACATTGGAGCAGTTCCTGCAAAATTAGACAAATTGTCAAAAAAGTGTCATGCTATATAAATTGCGTACCACACACTATTATCCTAATATATGTATTATTATTGTTTTTTTGCAAAGTTTGGTGTTAAGGCTTTAGGAAGCCGTGTGAAATTTGCGAGCTCCGATGTATAGAAACGCATGTATGGCAGAAAGGTTTTGCACAAGGTAACATCTCTATTGCAGTCATGCATCCTCATCCAGACTACATTTTCCGTCTATGCTATACCTGAGAAAGGCCACACTCGGCACTGTAAAAAAAAAGAAAAAAGATTGGAAGAACTGATTGTGTTATCTCTACCCCGAAGACAAGTCTGAGTACAGTAAATCCTATTTTCTGTACGTAATTGACCTACCTCCCTTTGGCCTAATAATGATTCACAGATCAGTCTTTGATAGATATAATCGCAGCCTAATATGTTCAGATTTGAACGTGCTTTCGAAGCGAGTTCTTCGGCTTTGCCTCGAAGCCACACAGGCGCACGATTCTGCCGAAGAAAATACTTCTGCACTGCCAGGTTGTAACTGTTCAGCAGCGTCTCAGTTTGCAGCGGATACTATATGATGATAATAACTCCTGTCTACCTTGTCTGTGCAAAACTGCCCTTATGTTTCATTTAGCTTGCAAATAACCCAGAGCACATCAGCTTGACCTTTTAGGTAGAGTAAGAAAGGACACAACTGCATTGTGCAGCAGCAAGCAGACTAAACCAGTGCTGTATGCTGCAGATCTAAATTGTGCAAGAAACAAACATGGTAATATCTTGCCTGGGCTGACAAGCAGAAGGTTGCTTGTATCAGCAACCCAGATGTGCCCATGGGCGAGGCAATTCACCTTAAACTGTCACAGGCGATGCTGCTCTCCAGCTGGTGCTGTGTGGTTTCCAGTCTGGGTGGTGTGAGCAGTAAAGTGAACAAATGTCTGTTGAAACAAATGGAAAGTGTATCTCAGGAACTGTGTGGGTTGTACATTGTGCGACAAGGACACCCTTTGAAACCCTTTACCCTTTTTTCATATTATTCCACAATGCTGCACTGGACTATTTTACAATACTATACTAATAATATACTGTACTATACTGTATTTTGTTGTCTAGTTTACTACAGTATGAAAAAGGAGTTTGGTGTCCAATAGGTTGTTTGCATATGACATCACGAACTACAGATGGAGGGCAGGAAGTGATTTTCTACATAGGAAGCACTATCGCAAAGTTGCGAAATGCCTATTTTTGGCGTCATTAACTGAGAATCCACAAGGAGTTTTTGTTGAGTACCAAAAGTTGTTGTTCATGGGGGGGGGGGGTGCAAGAAATTGACCGAAAACGCCGAAAAAAAATGGCTTGCGAACCGTCGTCTGCGGTCAGGAGGAGCGGAGTTGGATAACGCGCATGTGTGCAGTGACCACTTCGGCAAAAACATCACTCTTCGTAACGTAAGGATCATGTCCAACATATCTTACTTTCTGTGTGTACCTTTCTCTCATAATATCGTCTAAACCAACACAGTTTGGGCTAAACTAGCTCCATCTCGTCCATTCTGCTTGTCACTTCCTGCCCGCCATCTGAATCTCGCGCGTCATCAGAATCACATGACTGCAAACAAGCTATTTAGCGACCTGGTAATTTGGGGACAGTCCTTTTGCATATGACATTTTCCATTGCCACTATCACTTTATCTGGTGGTAAGAAGTTCTGAAGTAGGCGTCAGGGTAGCATAACAGTCTATCCCGTTGCCTATCAACACGGGACTCGCCGGTTCGAATCCCCGGTGTTAATTCCAGCTTGGTCGGGCGTCCCTACAGACACAATTGGCCGTGTCTACAGGTGGGAAGCCGAATGTGGGTATGTGTCCTGGTCGCTGCACTAGCGCCTCCTGTGGTCGGTCGGGACACCTGTTCGGGGGGGAGGGGAGAACTCAGGGGAACAGCGTGATCCTCCTTCCCCCCCATGCCCCCCTGGTTAAACCCCTCACTGTCAGGTGAAAAGAAGCAGCTGGTGACTCCACATGTATCGAGAGGAAGCATGTGGTAGTCTGCAGCCCTCCCCGGATCGGCAGAGGGGGTGGGGCAGCGACCGGGACGGCTCGGAAGAGTGGGGTAATTGGCCAAAATTCCATTGGGGAGAAAAGGGGGGGGGGTAAAAGTTCTGAAGTAGCCATGTATTAGATATTCAGATATCATGTCTATCCAACAACACACACACACACGTTCGCTAATCCTTTGACATTTTTGTAGGCAAACCGGTGAACTCTTTCTTCGTGTCACCGGCCATCACGCCAATCAGGAGTATTGTGGAGTCCTACTCTAATAACCCGGCATACCGCATGTACCACTACAATACCAAGGACTTCACTCTGTTGGTAAGAAGCAATTTCGTGCACCTTTTTTGTTTGCCGATTACACAACGAGGATAGTTGAACAATTTCATTCCAGATTACATAGACACCCTTTTCTCTCAGGGGCTGACTGAGCTCTTCCACCAGACTGGCGATGCTTGTGCTTTTGAAATGAGTCGGTTGTTGCTGTCCAAACAGATGTACAAAATGTAACACCTTTTGTTTTTATTTAAATGTCCTTGAGGGGGTGTCCGGATAGTTTGGTGGTCTATTCCGTGGACTACCAACACGGGGACCGCCAGTTCGAATCCTCGTGGTACCTCCGGCTTGGTCGGACATCCCTACAGACACAGTTGGCCATGTCTGCGGGTGGGAAGCCAGATGTGGGTATGTGTCCTGATTGTTGCACTAGTGCCTCCTCTGGTCGGTCGGGGCACCTGTGCGGGGGGGGGGGGGGACTGGGGGGAATAGCGTGATCCTCCCATGCGCCATGTCCCCCTGGCGAAACTCCTCACTGTCAGGTGAAAAGAAGCGACTGGCGACTCCACGTGTATCGGAGGAGGAGGCATGTGGTAGTCTGCAGCCCTCCCCGGATCGGCAGAGGGGGTGGAGCAGCAACTGGGACAGCTCGGAAGAGTGGGGAAATTGGCCGGATACAATTGGGGAGAAAAAGAGAAGGAAAAAAATGTCCTTGAGGACAGCAGAGGTCATGCGTTTTGGTAAGAGTAATGTTTAAACCCAGGAAGTGTTTCTGTGATGGTACCCAGTGAGGAGACTGCAGTTCAACTAAGGTCACACTGGAAGAATGGCTTGCACGCAGGCGCCCCATCGCCTCCACCGATCAGTTACCTATGAAAGCAGGGCTTTCTGGGTGATTCATCACGGTGTCAATCAGGGCTCGCAAGGGTTTCTAGTCGGTGTACTTTGTTACAATATTGGCTTTTCAAGCCTTTTTTTTTTTTTAAAAAAGAAAAAGACTAAAGGACTCTTTCTCCCTGCCTCCCTCCCCCCCGTTCTGTCTCATTCCCGGTCCTTTTCTCCCATCGCTCTCGCTGAAGGATATCTGGCAGTACTATCTGAATCTGACGGAAGCCAATGAGAAACAAAGGTCTGACTGGAGGCTTGAATACATCATGACAGAGGCGTTTGGACTGAAAGACATCCAGCCACACAGCCTGCTCCAGCTGGCCCTGAGCTTCAGGCTGCCTCACACCAAGACCTTTGACAAGTATTTTAGTCACTTCATGGTCAGTTATGATGACAGTATAGTCTGCGAGGGAGACTGTCGGCTCACCCAGGTGTGTGCTGTGCTGTGTCTGGACCAGGAGTCCTATTCCCATTGTACCGGGAAGGGAAAATTATAATAACAACAACAGTCATAGTTATTGAATATTTCTTTTTTGTCGCTATGAAATAAATTCAGGGATTTAAGTGAGCGTTTGCACAGGATATCCAACTTGTTCATAATTTGAATGTGACATTGCATGTTTAATACCGCTTGATTCAAGTAAAACGTTTTGGTATAAAACGAATAAAAAGGTATTAAGGGGTGTTTTTTGTTGTTGTCACAAGATAAATTGAATCATTGCTATTGAAATGTCACTCAGATGTCTATGAGCCGACTGTTAGTACGCATCAGCCTACTGGCACTGGTGCAGTAGGGTTTTAATGAAATTACGTGACAACCGCTTTCTTTGTATTTCACTACTCGCAGCACTTTTCTACAAATAAAAGATGTCTGTTTAAAGGACGGGTTTAATCGACGGTCTTTTCCAAAGTCTCTCTCTCTCTCTACCACAGAACGTGTACTTCTATGCTTTTATTTCTTTCTCTCGCTCTCTATCTCATGTTAAGGTAATGCTGGGGTTCTGTATTTGTTCAGTTTCTATGAAGTAACGTGGCTCCCTTTATTCTTGGGGACTTCTACGTGTCGTTGTTGAATATCAACTCTCTGACTTTCTGTCTCTGACACACACATACACCGATCAGCCAAAACATTAAAGCCACTGACAGGTCAGTGAATAACATTGATTATCTTGTTACAGTGGCACCTGGCAAGGGGTGGGATATATTGGGCGGCAAGTGAACAGTCAGCTGTTGAAGTTGATGTGTTGGAAGCAGGAAAAATGGGCAAGCGTAAGGACCTGAGCGACTTTGACAAGGGCCAAAATGTGATGGCTAGACAACTGGGTCAGAGCATCTCCAAAACAACAGGTCTTGTGGGGGGGTTCCTGGTATGCAGTGGTCAGTACGTACCAAAAGTGGTCCACGGAAGGACAACTGGTGAACCGGCGACTGGGTCATGGGCGCCCAAGGCTCACTGATGTGCATGGGGAGTGAAGGCTAGCCCATCTGGTCTGATCTGATCCCACTGAAGAGGTACTGTAGCTCTTACTGCTGAAAAAGTGAATGCTGGCTATAATAGACGGGTGTCAGAACACACGGTGCATCACAGCTTGCTGTGTATTTGGCTGCGTAGCCACAGACCAGTCGGAGCGTCCATGATGACCCCTGTCCACTGCCGAAAGCACCTACAATGGACACATGAGCATCAGAGCTGGACCATGGAGCAATGGAAGAAGGTAGCCTGGTCTGATGAATCAAGTTTTCCTTTATATCATGTAGTTGGCAGGGTATGTGTGTGTCGTTTACCTGGGCAAGAGATGGCACCAGGATGCACTATGGGTAGAAGGCAAGCCGGCGAAGGCAGTGTGATGCTCTGGCCAAAGTTCTGCCGGGAAACCTTGGGTCCTGGCATTCACGTGGATGTTACTTTGACACGTACCACCTACCTAAACATCATTGCAGACCAGGTTTATCCCTTCATGGCAGCGGTATTCCCTGATGGCAGTGGCCTCCTTCAGCAGGATAATGCGCCCTGCCACACTGCAAAAATTGTTCAGGAATGGTTTGAGGAACATGATGTGAAGTGTTCAAGGTGTTGCCTTGGCCTCTAGAGTCCTCCAGATCTCCATCTGATCGAGCATCTGTGGGTTGTGCTGGAAAAACAAGTCCGATCCATGGGGGCCCCACCTCGCAACTAACAGGACTTAGAGGATCTGCTGCTAACGTCTTGGTGCCAGATACCAGAGGACACCCTCAGAGGTCTTGTGGAGTCCATGCCTCGACGGTTCAGAGCTGTTTTGGTGGCACGAGGGGGACCTACACAATATTAGGCAGGTGGTTTTAATGTTTTGGCTGATTGATGTATAAATACCCTCCATATCCATCCGCCTTACCCCCATTCTGCTGGCCTTTATGGGCTGTGGTCCAATTCTGTGTCCGGGCTCCCTCCCCTCCATCTCTCTCCTCCTTTACCGCCTCTTCCCTGTACTCCAGAAACTCTGTCCCTCTCATTCGGCCTTGTCATTACATAATGGATTAGAAAAGAAACAGTCGGTGTGCTCAATTCCTTCGTGCAACTACGTACCATAAAGTTGGATTAAAAGTGAACTGTTGATATGCAGTGAAGCTTAATGAGTGATTCATGTGAGCTTGGGTGAAAAGAAACACACACTGTAAATACGTTGGACCCAAAGTTTGTCAGAACGAGTGCTGACTTTGGGATCGGTGTATAGAAACGAATATGGGCCATGGGGCTGTGAGAGCCCAACGTGAAGACAACAGTGATGCTTTTCCAGCTCAGCGTCTCGGACGGTGGCCAAGCCCGTCTGACCCTCTGTACCCTCAGCGACTCTCTCGTCTCACACACACACACACACACACACACAAAGTTTATCGAGATTTTTTTTAATTTATTTTAGTCTTTACAAGAATAGTTAGAAGGAGTTTGCACTGAGCAAGAAATTTGTTGTCGGACTATTGTCTGTCACGTTTTGTGTTAAACAAACTTCTCTGAATCTGAATTTAAGATATCTGTTTTCTAGTGTACTCCTATCATGTTTGCCAGTGGTGTAAAATCTTTGCTAACAATATCTTGAAATAAGTATTGTGAGGCATAAAACGAGATTAATTCCCTCCATCGGCTTGTCTTTCTTGCTGTTTCCTCTCCCTTATTTTCCCTCTTTCTCTCTTTCTCTCTATCTCCCTCGGGGCCAAACTGTCTCACTCGCCCTCCTTTAAAACTCTCTAGAAATTGCTCTTGCTCCGCTCTCCACCTCCATCCTCCCAACTGTTTTGTCCCTCGCTCCTCCCCCTCCCTCCTCTCCACATTTTTCTGTTCCACACCAGTCTGCCCGCTTGTCTCTCTCCTCTGTTCAGACTCTGCACAGAGGAGAGACCATAGGCCGTTCCCCTCGACAAGAAATGTGTGTGTGTGTGTGTGTGTGTGTGTGTGTGTGTGTGTGTGTGTACACTACAGCCTCTCCCCTCATGTGCCCCCGTCCGATTAGCATTCTGGATCGAGCCCAGCCGCTCTACCCACAACGCCTGATGGAGCAGAACCATGGAGATGGAGTTTAGAGGTCAGCTTGGCGACGGCGAGGACGCCGTCGTCATGACAACCGCTATGAAACCGCATCTCAGGGCGAAAAGCTAGTGGCTCCCATTAGATCACCGCTGAAAAGCAGTTAATCGGGGATTTGTCGATCGGGGGAGCCCGGCCTTCCGTCTACTGCCACACACATGGAGGGAGAGAGGTGGAGGGAGAGAGGTGGAGGGAGAGAGGTGGAGGGAGAGAGATGGAGGGAGAGAGGTGGAGGGAGAGAGATGGAGGGAGAGGTGGAGGGAGAGAGATGGAGGGAGAGAGGTGGAGGGAGAGAGGTGGAGGGAGAGAGGTGGAGGGAGAGAGGTGGAGGGAGAGAGATGGAGGGAGAGAGGTGGAGGGAGAGAGGTGGAGGGAGAGAGATGGAGGGAGAGAGCAAGCGCGACTGATATGTGAACTGATAAACAGAGAAATGGAGAGCTGCGAAGTTGCATACATGTCTCTCGCAGAGAAAGAATGAGATAAACCGATTGATGTGATTTAGGTGAGGCAATACTTGCGCTGTTGCTATGAGCTGAGGGAGACGGAGAGACAAAAATGTATTCCTGCCACGCTGCGTCCAGACATCCAGGGCTTTCTTGGAGTTCGGTGTAATTTTCTGAAACTTTGGAGCAGGAATACGTCGAGGCTCAACTTGAACTCTGGGTCACAGACGTGGTATCGCTGCGCTGTTCATTTCTTCAGGTCATTTTTTTGTGAGCTACCAGAGCTCAGTATGCGCAGCGTTTTGCAATTTCAGTTGGTGACTCTTGTAGCAGGCAGACTTTTGTTTCTCAGGAATCGGGAACATTTATTTGTCATTTCATTCCACGCACCCCCAGCCCACAGCAATGCAACACAAAAAACACATATCCAAACTACGAAAAACCTACAAAAACACTTATATCCAACACCCATCCATCCATCCATCCATCCATCCATCCATCCATTATCAAAGCCGTTTATCACAATCGCGGCCGCGGGGATGCCGGAGCCCATCCCAGCAGTCATTGGGCGGCAGGCGGGGTGACACCCTGGACAGACTGCCAGTCCATCACAGGACCAACATATACAAAAAACAAAAAAAAAAGTTTCACTGTTCAAGAGAGCTAATGCCAGGATAACTGTCGAAACTGTCGGTCTGCATGGGCTAGCAGTTAGCTTAGCCTGCCCCGGTTCCGTGTCCTGTCAGACCGCCCTCGGTGTTTCCTCCTCAGGTGCAGCTCCAGGCAGGGTCGTGGTCCCTGGGCCCACAGGACGCAGCAGACCAAGCTCTCCCAGCCGATCCAGCGCCAGCTCTCCCAGCCATCAAATGAAGACACAAACTTAGACGCAGATGTGGACAAAGACACTGCATGGACAGTACTGGGTGAGGCCGCCACAAATGTAAGTTTGCGCCGCCATCTTTCCTCACCGGTACTGAGTGAGGCCGCTGCAAATGTGAAATCGCGCCACCGTCTTCCATCATCCTGAATATGGTGCATTGTATGTATTTAGTTTATTTTGGTTGTAAGTATATCTTAATTCCCAAATCCAGACTCTTTGGGTTTATATCCCACAATGCTATGTTACAGACGGGGTTAGAATTCAATACAACGATGCATTTTTTTGGGGGGGTTTATGAAATTTGTTCACATGCATGTGACTGATAAGACCGAGTACAGGCTCTTGCTCATAGAAAGCCTGTCTCTTTGCTGCTGTATCACACTGTACATCAGTGGCACATGTCAGGGAGTCAAGAGGGGCCAGTATTCATTCCCACCAGATACTCTGAGGATGAATCCACATAATAGTCAGTAATCTCTGCTCTGCATGGTTCATCCATGGTGTGTTGCACACAAAGTGACAGACAGCTTAGCACCTAAGTCCTTCTGTCTGCAACACTGCGATGTGTAGGCCAGCCTTTTGTATGGCATTACACTCGCCGTACATGCAGAGGACCATCCTAGCAAAATGGTAGGAGGGCTCTGTTTGTCTTATCTTGCAGCTGACTGATCCACTTTGGGACGATGAGCTAAATCAAATGACGCTAAAAGCGGATATATTTACATTACAAAGAACAGTTGAATTCCCCCCCCCCCCACATCCCTACTTAAGTACAAACAAGCTCTCGGTGCATTACACCACCACTGATAATTGATCAGTAGTAATTTTCAAGGGTACTGAAATAATGTTCCTTGACTCAAACTCAGCCATACTACTACATGAAAGCCATCACGGCTTAGAGTATTATAGACCTCATTGGAGAAGGCAAGATGGCGGCCTCCTGGGTCAGCGTCCCCTGGTCCTTTCAGCCTCCCATGTAGAACATATCCAATGCACGGCACGGTGGCCCAGTGGTTAGCGCTCTTGCCTCACAGCAAGAAGGTCCTGGGTTTGAACCCCAGGCCGTCTCAGGTCCTTTCTGTGTGGAGTTTGCATGTTCTCCCTGTGTCTGTGTGTGTTTCCGCCAGGCACTCCGGTTTCCTCCCACCATCAAAAAGACATGCATGTTAGGGTTAATACTCCTGTCCTTACCCCTGAGCAAGGCAATAGGGAGAAAAAACTGGAGTTGGTCCCCGGGTGCTGCACGGCAGCTGCCCACTGCTCCTACCTACACAGCTAGGATGGGTTAAATGCAGAAAATAAATTCCATTTGTATGTTTGTACAAAATGGCTAATAAAGGAAATTCTATTCTATTCTATTCTATTCTATTCTATTCTGTACTTCAAAACCGGCAAAAACTCCGTTTATAGTCAAATAGTGCCGTGGCGGGGGCAATGATGTCAGACCTGGCGTTGGCCATCTTGAAGCATCGTGTCAGTCATTACCCAAAGTGAAGTTGTGTTACATTAGCCCTGGAGCTGAGGCATGTTAAACACTGTCACATCTATTTACATCTATGGGGTTTTTCCACGGGCGTTAGAAGAAAGACTGAAGAGCCTGCGGCTACAGAGGGGACTCGACAGGTCAACCCTGACTTAATCATGGACCTCATTATATGCTTGTTGGCTGACTGGTTGGGTTTTGACAGACTGACACATTGACTCTCTATCTAAATGCCTTACTGTATGGCTGGCTGTCTGACCTACCTGATTATGGTCCAGCTGGCTTACCGGCTGGCTTGTGTGCACTGCATCTAACCGACTGTCTGGCTTGTTGAGTGGCTGTACCCCAAAACCATTTAATCTGAGGATTACTGTCAGGGCTGTATTACTATGAAACGTCCCTGCAGAGCTGGAATCTCTGGAATATCCCAGCTAACTCTGTGTGTGTGTGTGTGTGTGTGTGTGTGTGTGTGTGTGTGTGTGTGTGTGTGTGTGTGTGTGTGTGTGTGTGTGTGTGTGTGTGTGTGTGTGTGTGTGTGTGTGTGTCTCTAAGATTCTAGGGAAGTGTCAAGAGCGTTAGGAGCTCTCATTTGAATGAGCTCTTCAGCAGTCTGGCAGATGCTCTCAGTCATTGCTGTCTTACCCGTGCATTCCTTTTTTGCAAACCTTACAGCGTCGAGCACTCTTCATTTGCAGAACCGCGCTCTCGTATCTCTTGGTGTCTCTACAATCCCTCCGACTCGAGTTTTTCAAGTGGACTCCCAGGCCTCATCGCTTTCTTTTTGAGCGTGGTTGCCGCAGTGTTTCGGGTCAGAACAGCCCCTGTTGTTCGGTTGTCTCATTTATCTTGACTGGGTCTCAAAAGCACCGCAGGGAGGAGGAGGCAGCCACTAATATGAGTCCATAAAGACATCCTTGCAGGACAGGGACTCCATGAAGAGGGAAAGGTGGCACTTTGATTGTCTTCTGGGTGTGTGTGTGTGTGTGTGTGTGTGTGTGTGTGTGTGTGTGTGTGTGTGTGTGTGTGTGTGTGTGTGTGTGTACCACGGACACAAATGAGCCTTAGATCTGCTGGTCAGTGGTAAGCTTTTGACCGCCCGTGATCTAATGAAGACAAATCCTCGCCGCCATCTTCCTCCTTGATCATCTTACCTTCCCTCAGATGAACTTTGTGTTGCTCACTGGACTTTACAGCAGAACCTCAGATCAATTATTTTTCTCTTAATTTAACTTAACAAAAATTAATTACGGACATACCATCTGTTGTCTATTTTACATGACTCGTGGACCATTTCCCATAGGATGACTTTAACTGTTTATGCTCAATTTGAGTGTTAATAGTAATAGTAATGCAACTGAATGACAGATATTCAGCCATTAAAGACAATTCGGGTAATGTAAATCACATATTTCATGAGATTTCAAGTGCGTTGGACAATGGCCCTGGTGGCCCTTGTATTGAAATAATGGAGATAATCTAACAAACTCGACGCTGTTGTTCATTTTGCTCAGCACAATCGCCTCATTCACGAGCAAGACTGGGGTTCGAGAGCCAATTCAACTCACAGGCAAGGTCATCTGTGGTCTATGACCAGTCATAACCTCTTCCCTCTGGACTTTGGCTAATCCATCTGTGCAAAAAAGCCCTGGTCTGTACCAAAAGTGCTTACTGCTCAGCTCCTGGAATCTGTTTTTTGGCTGACTAGCCATAAACACCTCTGTCTGCCCACGGGTCTTTTGTTCACGTTACCTCCGGGGAAGTGCTTCTTATTTCCCCCAAGCCCATGGGGAAGTCACTGACACCATGATCGGGCTAATCTCTTCGCTGCCTTGTTCAACAGTTATGCTCCCTTCCATTTTCTGCAATGTGAGTCATTTTTCGCCCGGTCCTCCATCAGGTGTCCATCACTGCACAGCTGAGCTAGCTGAAAGACACGGCAAGGTGAACAAGAGACATCAGACCAGTTGTGGGTTTCAGCAACAGAAACAGAAGGGCTTTTTATTAGCCAAGTTTAAATGATCAGTGGTGAAGATGATATATCTACAGATGAGTAGGCTCTTGTGAGGGCCTGTTCTCTTGGTGAAATAAGCCTGAGTCTACAGTATGAAAAAAATACTATTTTAAGTTGCATTTATGCATTAATTTCCCCAACCCCCTTTTTTTCCCCAATTGTATCCGGCCAATTACCCCACTCTTCCAAGCCGTCCTGGTCGCTGCTCCATCCTCTCTGCCGATCCGGGGAGGGCTGCAGACTACCACATGCCTCCTCCGATACATGTGAAGTCGCCAGCCGCTTCTTTTCACCTGACAGTGAGGAGTTTCGCCAGGGGGACATAGCACGTGGGAGGATCACGCTATTCCACCCAGTTCCCCGTCCCCTGAACAGGCGCCCCGATCAAGCAGAGGAGGCGCTAGTAGAACAACCAGGACACATGTCCACATCTGGCTTCCCATCCGCAGACACGGCCAATTATGTCTGCAGGGACGCCCGACCAAGCCAGAGGTAACACAGAGATTCGAACCAGCGATCCCCGTGTTGGTAGACCACTGCGCTACCCGGATGCCCCATTTATGCATTAAATTGACTGCACATCTGGGCGCAGATTTCAATTCCTCAGTATTTGCAACTTAATAAATTAAAAATTTTAAATTGCGGGCGTCCGGGTGGCGAAGCGGTCTATTCCGTTGCCTACCAACATCCAGCAAACATGCCTCTTTGGGGCCCATGTGGGGCTATTGCAGCCAGAAACCGGCATGAAATGCGGGGCACGTGTGGGCCCCACACTAAGCAGACTGGGCCCTCAGTGGGACCCATTGTGGGCCCGCAGCATGCCCATAGTATGCCCACACTTTGGGCTGGGAGCAGTGGTCCCACACGGGCCCATAGTGCCCCATGTGTACCTGGTATGCTAGTGACATGTATTGACAGCCAGCTCAAAAAAAAAATGAAGAAAATATAAATTATATGAAGAAAGAATTTATTGAAAATTGGAAACAATTGGAATTGAAAAACAAAACTTTATACCAAATTAAATGCTTTTATAAAACAGAACAACAAACATAGAACCACATTTGAACACAATAAGAACATTAAATCTATAAAAAACCAAACATTAAATCTATTTATTTTTTGCTCCTTCTGCTCCTCCCTCCGTCTCTATCCCTGGCATTTCTGAGCCACATTTTGATGGCAGCTTCCACCTTAGATGCTGTGGCCCGGCTGCTTTCTGTCACAGCATCTGAAGAAAACAACAATTGAAATATGTAAGTGCACAGTATGAGTTAGCCACAGGTGGAGCATTTAATGTAGCCTGGGATTCCATTCACCTGTTGGGGTAGAGGCAAATCTCAAACAGAGATGTCTCGAAACCTGGGCAAGTAAAGCCAAAATGTGTATGTGACCGTGTTTTTTTATTTAGGTAAACTGACACTTTGATTGTTCCGTGGACTCAGGCGGGGCAAAATTCAAATTAAACTACCCAAATCCAACTTCTTGGAGTATTTAAAGTAATGAGGATTGGCACCACCTCGTGACCAAGCCCAAACTGAACCAGGGCTATAGGCTATACTTACTTGTGTACTGCTAGAGTGATGGAGTGTGTCAAGTTTATTACTGCACACATGCACAACATGTCAGCTGTATTGCAGACTACATGAGACTACAATAAGCAGCTGTGTGTGTATGTTCGCTAAATTTCTGATGGTTAAACATTATTAAAATTGTAAAGTTATGAGTAATAGTTAATCTGCAATTAAGTTGGTTAAAAAAAACAGCATGAGCTGCTCTATGGGAACATTTAAGGGACAAAAAATTAACAAAAAAACTAGTGTTCTTTCTCTTAACTATAATATGAAACAGCTGCGACAAACCAAAAAGTTGAGACGGTACTTGTCTTGTTGGATGGGCAGTTTTAGTTAAGTCTGGGATGGACTGGTTATACCTTGGATAACTTGTTTACATTTTACTGTTATTTTTGCAGAGGTCTGACTATATGCAGCGTTGGGCATGGGTGGTAAATAAAAAGTTTGAGTACCGCTTACCCTAAAGCAGTTGTAATCTTAAAACGTTTTAACTGTACTGTCAACAGGGGGTTGACCTCAAAGGTCAAAACTGTTGTGGGCCCCGCATGGGCTAACCCACAGAGGGCCCATGTGGGCTTACTGTGGGCAAGACCACAGTTGGGCTTGCCCACAATAAGCCCACATAGGGGCCTCAAAGGGTAAAACTACTGTGGGCGCCGCATGGGCTAACCACATGGGGCCCATGTGGGATTAGTGCGGGTTTGCCCCTGCCCACATTGCCCCACAGTAAACCCACACCTACCCACGGGGGGCATGTTTGCTGGGCACGGGGCTCGCCAGTTTGAATCCCCGTGTTACCTCCGGCTTGGTCGGGCGTCCCTACAGACAAAATTGGCCATGTCTGCTGGTGGGAAGCCG